>NW_028227429.1:110476-173116 GCF_978045245.1 Mus caroli | reverse complement strand
ACTTTTTTTAGTGTTTCTCACCATATACCAGGTACTACAGTGTGATTTTCTCATTTTTTGAATTTTTCAGGGTTTCTCATCATATTCCAAGTCCTACAGTGTGATTTGCTCATTTTAAGACTTTTTCAGGGTCTCTTACCATATTGCAAGTCCTACAAGTCCTACAAGTTTGTATTTTTTTTTTTTTTTGGCTTTTTTTCAGGACTTCTCAACATATTCCAGCTCCTACAGTGTCATTTTCTCATTTTTCGACATTTTCAGGGTTTCTTACCATATTCCAGGTCCTACAGTGTGATTTTCTCATTTTAAGACTTTTTCTGTGTTTCTCATCATATTCTGGGTCCTAGTCCATGATTTTCTCATTTTTCGACTTTTTCAGGGTTTCTCACCATATTCCAACTCCTACAGTGTGATTTTCTCATTCTTCGACTTTTTCAGGGTTTCTCACCATATTGCAGGTCCTACAAGTGTGAATTTCTTATTTTTGGACTTTTTCAGGGTTTCTCACCATATTCAAGCTCCTACAGTGTGTTTTTGTCATTTTTTTGTCTTTAACACAGATTCTCATCTTATTCCAAGTCCTATATTGTGATTTTCTCATTTTTTGACTTTTTCAGGGTTTCTCATCATATTACAGGTACTACAAGTTTGATTTTCTTATTTTTCGATATTTCAGGGTTTCTCACCATATTCCCAGGTCCTACAGTGTGATTTTCTCATTTTAAGACTTTTTCAGGGTTTCTCAACATATTCCAACTCCTTCAGTGTATTTTTCTCTTTTTTCGACTTTTTTAGGGTTTCTCATCTTATTCCAAGTCCTAGAGTGTGATTTTTCCAATTTTTCGCCTTTTTCAGAGTTTCTCACCATATTCCATCTTCTACATTGTGATTTTCTCATTTTTTAACTTTTTCAGGGTTTCTCATCTTATTCCAAGTCCTACATTGTGATTTTCTCATTTTTCGACTTTTTCAGGGTTTCTCACCATATTGCAGGTCCTACACGTGTGAATTTCTTATTTTTGGACTTTTTCAGGGTTTCTCACCATATTCCAGGTACTACAGTGTGATTTTCTCATTTTAAGAGTTTTTCAGGGTCTCTCACCATTTTGCATGTCCTATAAGTGTGTATATCTTATTTTTCTACTTTTTAACGGTTTCTCTCCATATTCCATCTCCTACCGTGTACTTTTGTCATTTTTTGTCTTTTTCACGGTTTCTCATTTTATTCCAAGTCCTACAGTGTGATTTTCTCATTTTTTGACTTTTTCAGGGTTTCTCACCATATTGCAGGTCCTACAAGTGTGAATTTCTTATTTTTCGACATTTTCAGAGTTTCTCACCATATTCCAGGTCCTACAGTGTGATTTTCTCATTTTAAGACTTTTTCAGTGTTTCTCACCATATTCCAGGTACTACTGCGTGATTTTCTCATTTTTCGACTTTTTCAGGGTTTCTCACCATATTCCAGGCTACTGCGTGATTTTCTCATGTTTTCGACTTTTCAGAGTTTCTCACCATATTCCAGGTCCTACTGTGTGATTTTCTCATTTTAATACTTTTTTACCATATTCCAGGTACTACAGTGTGATTTTCTCATTTTTTTACTTTTTCAGGATTTCTCATCACATTCCAAGTCCTAGAGTGTGATTTTTGCTTTTTTCGAATTTTTCAGGGTTTCTCAACATATTCCAGGTCCTACAGTTTGTTATTCTCACTTTTCGTCTTTTTCAGGGTTTCTCACTAGCTTCCAAGTCCTACTGCCTGATTTTCTCATTTTCCGACTTCTTTCAGGGTTTCTCACCATATTCTGGGTCCTACTGCATGAATTTCTCATGTTTTGACTTTTTCAGGGTTTCTCACCATATTCCAAGTCCTAGAGTGTGATATTCTCATTTTTTGACTTTTTCACTGTTTCTCACCATATTCCAGGTCCTACAGTGCGATTTTCTCTTTTTTTAAAATTTTCGGGGTTTCTTACTTATTCCAGGTTCTACATTGTCATTTTCTCATTTTTTGAATATTTCAGGTTTTCTCAACATATTCCAGGTCCTACACTGTCATTTTCTAATTTGCGACTTTTTCAGAGTTTCTCACCATATTCCATGTATTACAGTGTGATTTTTCTCATTTTTTGACTTTTTCAGGGTTTCTCACCATATTCCAAGTCCTACAGGGTGATTTTCTCATTTTTTGACTTTTTCAGAGTTTCTCACCATATTCAAAGTCCTACAGTGTGATTTTCTCATTTTTGGACTTTTTCAGGTTTTCTCATCATATTCCAAGTCCTAGAGTGTGATTTTCTCCTTTTTGAATTTATCATGTTTTCTCACCATATTCCAGGTCCTACAGTGTGATTTTTCTCTTTTTTTGACTTTTCAGGGTTTCTCACCATATTCCAGCTCCTACAGTGTGATTTTCTCATTTTTAGATTTTTTTCAGGTTTTCTCATCATATTCCAAGTCCTACAGTGTGATTTTCTCATTTTTTGACTTTTTCAGAATTTCTCACCCTATTGCAGGTCCTACAGTATGATTTTCTCATTTGTCGACTTTTTCAGGTTTTCTCACCATATTGCAGGTACTACAAGTTTGATTTTCTTATTTTTCGACTGTTTCAGGGTTTCTCACCATATTCCAAGTCCTACTGTGTGATTTTCTCATTTTTAGACTTTTTCAGTGTTTTCTCACAATATTCCAGGTACTACAGTGTGATTTTCTCATTTTTTGACTTTTTCAGGTTTTCTCATCATATTCCAAATCCTACAGTGTGATTTTCTCTTTTTCCGACTTTTAAAGGGTTTCTTAACATATTCCATGTCCTACTCTGTAATTTTCTCATTTTTCGACTTTTTCAGGGTTTCTCACCATATTGGAGGTCCTACTTGTGTGATTTTCTTATTCTTCGACTTTTTCAGTTTTTCTCACCACATTCCAACTCCTACAGTATATTTTTCTCATTTTTGACTTTTTCATGGTTTCTCATCATATTCCAAATCCTACAGTGTGATTTATTCATTTTTCGACTTTTTCAGGGTTTCTCACCATATTGCAGGTACTTCAAGTTTGATTTTCTTATATTTCGACTGTTTCACGGTTTCTCACCATATTTAGGTCCTACTGTGTGATTTTCTCATTTTTTGAATTTTTCAGTGTTTCTCACCATATTCCAGGTCCTACAGTGTGGTTTTCTCATTTTTCAACTTTTTCAGGTTTTCTCACCATATTGGAGGTCCTACAATTGTGATATTCTAATTTTTTAACCTTTTCAGGGTTTCTCTCCATATTCCAGCTCCTACAGTGTATTTTTCTCATTTTTTTACTTTTTCACGGTTTCTCATCATATTCGAAGTCCTACAGTGTGATTTTCTCATTTTTTGACTTTTTTAGGGTTCCTCACCATATTTCAGGTACTACAAGTTTTATCTTATTTTTAGACTTTTTCAGTGTTTCTCACCATATTCCAGGTACTACAGTGTGATTTTCTCATTTTTTGACTTTTTCAGGGTTTCTCATCGTATTCCAAGTCCTAGAGTGTGATTTTCGCATTTTTCGAATTTTTCAGGGATTCTCAGCATATTCCAGTTCCTACAATTTGATTTTCTAATTTTTTGACTTTTTCAGGGTTTCTCATCATATTTCAGGTACTACAAGTTTTATCTTATTTTTAGACTTTTTCAGTGTTTCTCACCATATTCTAGGTACTACAGTGTGATTTTCTCATTTTTCGACTTTTTCAGGGTTTCTCACCATATTCCAAGTCCTACAGTGTGATATTCTCATTTTTAGACTTTTTCTGGGTTTCTCATCATATTCCAAGTCCTAGAGTGTGATATTCTCATTTTTCGACTTTTTCAGTGTTTCTCACCATATTGCATGTACTACAAGTTTTATTTTCTTATTTTTGAACTGCTTCAGGGTTTCTCACCATATTCCAGGTCCTACTGTGTGATTTTCTCATTTTAATACTTTTTTAGTGTTTCTCACCATATACCAGGTACTACAGTTTGATTTTCTAATTTTTCGACCTTTTCAGGGTTTCTCACCTTATCCCAAGTCCTACAGTGTGATTTTCTCATTTTAAGACTTTTTCAGGGTCTCTCACCATATTGCAAGTCCAACAAGTGTGTATTTCTTTTTTTTTTTTGACTTTTTCAGGACTTCTCACCATATTCCAGCTCCTACAGTGTCATTTTCTCATTTTTCGACATTTTCAGGGTTTCTTACCATATTCCAGGTCCTACAGTGTGATTTTCTCATTTTAAGACTTTTTCTGTGTTTCTCATCATATTCTGGATCCTAGTGCATGATTTTCTCATTTTTCGACTTTTTGAGGGTTTCTCACCATATTCCAAGTCCTACAGTGTGATTTTCTCATTTTTTGAATTTTTCAGGGTTTCTCATCATATTCCAAATCCTAGAGTGTGATATTCTCATTTTTCGACTTTTTCAGTGTTTGTCACCATATTGCATGTACTACAAGTTTGATTTTCTTATATTTCGACTGTTTCAGGGTTTCTCACCTCATTCCAGGTCCTACTGGGTGATTTTCTCATTTTAATACTTTTTTAGTGTTTCTCACCATATTCCAGGTACTACAGTGTGATTTTTTCATTTTTTGACTTTTTCACGGTTTCTCATCATATTCCAAGTCCTAGAGTGTGATTTTTGCCTTTTTCGTATTTTTCAGGGTTTCTCAACATATTCCAGGTCCTACAGTTTGATTTTCTCATTTTTCGACTTTTTCAGGGTTTCTCACCAGCTTCCAGGTCCTACTGCGTGATTTTCTCATTTTTCGACTTTTTTCAGGATTTCTCACCATATTCTGGGTCCTACTACATGATTTTCTCATTTTTCGATGTTTCAGGGTTTCTCACCATATTCCAGTCCTAGAGTGTGATTTTCTCATTTTTTAACTTTTTCAGGGTTTCTTACGGTATTCCAGGTTCTACATTGTCATTTTCTCATTTTTCGAATATTTCAGGTTTTCTCAACATATTCCAGGCCCTACACTGCATTTTATAATTTGCGACTTTTTCAGAGTTTCTACCCATATTCCATGTACTACAGTGTGATTTTTCTCATTTTTTGACCTTTTCAGGGTTTCTCACCATATTTAGGTCCTACTGTGTGATTTTCTCATTTTTTGAATTTTTCAGTGTTTCTCACCATATTCCAGGTCCTACAGTGTGGTTTTCTCATTTTTCAACTTTTTCAGGGTTTCTCACCATATTGGAGGTCCTACAATTGTGATATTCTAATTTTTTAACCTTTTCAGGGTTTCTCTCCATATTCCAGCTCCTACAGTGTATTTTTCTCATTTTTTTACTTTTTCACGGATTCTCATCATATTCGAAGTCCTACAGTGTGATTTTCTCATTTTTCGACTTTTTTAGGGTTCCTCACCATATTTCAGGTACTACAAGTTTTATCTTATTTTTAGACTTTTTCAGTGTTTCTCACCATATTCCAGGTACTACAGTGTGATTTTCTCATTTTTTGACTTTTTCAGGGTTTCTCATCGTATTCCAAGTCCTAGAGTGTGATTTTCGCATTTTTCGAATTTTTCAGGGATTCTCAGCATATTCCAGTTCCTACAATTTGATTTTCTAATTTTTTGACTTTTTCAGGGTTTCTCATCATATTTCAGGTACTACAAGTTTTATCTTATTTTTAGACTTTTTCAGTGTTTCTCACCATATTCTAGGTACTACAGTGTGATTTTCTCATTTTTTGACTTTTTCAGGGTTTCTCACCATATTCCAAGTCCTACAGTGTATTTTCTCATTTTTAGACTTTTTCTGGGTTTCTCATCATATTCCAAGTCCTAGAGTGTGATATTCTCATTTTTCGACTTTTTCAGTGTTTCTCACCATATTGCATGTACTACAAGTTTTATTTTCTTATTTTTGAACTGTTTCAGGGTTTCTCACCATATTCCAGGTCCTACTGTGTGATTTTCTCATTTTAATACTTTTTTAGTGTTTCTCACCATATACCAGGTACTACAGTTTGATTTTCTAATTTTTCGACCTTTTCAGGGTTTCTCACCATATCCCAAGTCCTACAGTGTGATTTTCTCATTTTAAGACTTTTTCAGGGTCTCTCACCATATTGCAAGTCCTACAAGTGTGTATTTCTTTTTTTTTTTTTGACTTTTTCATGACTTCTCACCATATTCCAGCTCCTACAGTGTCATTTTCTCATTTTTCGACATTTTCAGGGTTTCTTACCATATTCCAGGTCCTACAGTGTGATTTTCTCATTTTAAGACTTTTTCTGTGTTTCTCATCATATTCTGGATCCTAGTGCATGATTTTCTCATTTTTCGACTTTTTGAGGGTTTCTCACCATATTCCAAGTCCTACAGTGTGATTTTCTCATTTTTTGAATTTTTCAGGGTTTCTCATCATATTCCAAATCCTAGAGTGTGATATTCTCATATTTCGACTTTTTCAGTGTTTGTCACCATATTGCATGTACTACAAGTTTGATTTTCTTATATTTCGACTGTTTCAGGGTTTCTCACCTCATTCCAGGTCCTACTGGGTGATTTTCTCATTTTAATACTTTTTTAGTGTTTCTCACCATATTCCAGGTACTACAGTGTGATTTTTTCATTTTTTGACTTTTTCACGGTTTCTCATCATATTCCAAGTCCTAGAGTGTGATTTTTGCCTTTTTCGTATTTTTCAGGGTTTCTCAACATATTCCAGGTCCTACAGTTTGATTTTCTCATTTTTCGACTTTTTCAGGGTTTCTCACCAGCTTCCAGGTCCTACTGCGTGATTTTCTCATTTTTCGACTTTTTTCAGGATTTCTCACCATATTCTGGGTCTTACTACATGATTTTCTCATTTTTCGATGTTTCAGGGTTTCTCACCATATTCCAGTCCTAGAGTGTGATTTTCTCATTTTTTAACTTTTTCAGGGTTTCTTACGGTATTCCAGGTTCTACATTGTCATTTTCTCATTTTTCGAATATTTCAGGTTTTCTCTACATATTGCAGGCCCTACACTGTCATTTTATAATTTGCGACTTTTTCAGAGTTTCTACCCATATTCCATGTACTACAGTGTGATTTTTCTCATTTTTTGACCTTTTCAGGGTTTCTCACCATATTCCAGGTCCTAAGGTGTGATTTTCTCATTTTAAGTCTTTTTCAGTATTTTTCACCATATTCCAAGTACTACAGTGTGATTTTCTATTTTAAGACTTTTTCAGTGTTTCTCACCAAATCCCAGGTCCTACTGCGTGATTTTCTCATTTTTCGACTTTTTCAGGGTTTCTCACCATATTCCAAGTCCTACAGTGTGATTTTCTCATTTTTCGACTTTTTCAGGGTTTCTCACCATATTCCAAGTCCTACAGTGTGATTTTCTCATTTTTTGACTTTTTCAGGGTTTCTCAACATATTCCAAGTCCTAGAGTGTGATTTTTGCTTTTTTCGAATTTTTCAGGGTTTCTCACCATATTCCAGATCCTACAGATTGATTTTCTCATTTTTCGACTTTTTCAGGGTTTCTCACCAGCTTCCAGGTCCTACTGCGTGATTTTCTTATTTTTTGACTTTTTTTTCAGGGTTTCTCACCATATTCTGGGTCCTACTGCATGATTTTCTCATTTTTCGACATTTTCAGGGTTTCTCACCATATTCCAAGTCCTAGAGTGTGATATTCTCATTTAAGACTTTTTCAGTGTTTCTCACCATATTCCAGGTACTCCTGCATGCTTTTCTCATTTTTCGACTTTTTCAGGGTTTCTCACCATATTCCAAATCCTACAGTGTGATTTTTCATTTTTTGACTTTTTCAGGGTTACTCATCTTATTCTAAGCCACACCCATCTTTAAATTTTTAGAAGAAAATGTGAGGCTGTGTTTATATACATCATATGCAGATCGTAAGAGGGATTTAGATTCTCCAGAATCTGACACCCTCTTCTGGAGTGTCTAAAGATAGCTACAGTTTACTTATATCTAATAAATAAATAAATAAATAAATAAATAAATAAATAAATATATAAATAAACATTTTTTTTAAAAAGGATAAGAAAGAAAGAAAGACCAGGCAGGCCTGCCATCCTTATCTCTGTCTGTCTGTCTGTCTGTCTGTCTGTCTGATACCCTGGAACTGGAGAAGGGCCACCATATAGTTGCTGGTAGTTGATCCCAGATTCTCTAGAAGAGGAGACAATGCTGTTAATTGTTTTGTTTTGTTTTTCACTGTTTTTTTTATTACATATTTTCCTCAATTACATTTCCAATGCTATCCCAAAAGTCCCCCATACCTCCCCCCACTTCCCTACCCTCCCATTCTTCTCAGTGGCCCCACACATCTTTAAATTTTTAGAAGTATACGTGAGTCTGTGTTTATGTACATAATATGCAGGCCAAAAGAGGGATTTAGATTCTCCAGAATCTGACACCGTCTTCTGGAGTGTCTGAAGACAGCTAGAGTGTACTTATATCTAATAAATACATAAATAAAAAAATCAGCAAACATTTTTTCAAAAGGATAAGAAAGAAAGAAAGACCAGGCAAGCCTGCCATCCTTATCTCTGTCTGTCTGTCTGACAGTCTGTCTGATCCCCTGGAACTGGAGGTGGGCCACTATATAGTTGCTGATAGTTGATACCAGGTTCTCTGGAAGTGGAGACAGTGATGGTAATTGTTGAGCCCTTTCAGTGGTCCCACAAATCTTTAAATTTTTAGAAGTATATGTGAGGCTGTGTTTATGTACATCATATGCAGACCATAAGAGGGATTTAGATTCTCCAGAATCTGAAACCATCTTCTGGAGTGTCTGAAGGCAGCTACAGTGTACTTATATCTAATAAATACATAAATAAATAAATAAATAAATAAATAAATAAATAAATAAATAAACATTTTTTTTAAAGGATAAGAAATAAAGAAAGACCAGGCAGGCCTGGCATCCTTATCTCTGTCTGTCTGTCTTTCTGATCCACTGGAACTGGAGATGGGCCACAATATAGTTGCTGGTAGTTGATCCCAGGTTCTCTGGAAGAGGAGACAATGCTGTTAATTGTTGAGCCCTTTCAGTGGCCCCACACATCTTTAAATTTTTGGAAGTAAATGTGAGTCTGTGTTTATGTACATCATATGCACACCATAAGAGGGATTTAGATTATCCAGAATCTGACACCCTCTCCTGGAGTGTCTGAAGACCGCTAAAGTGTACTTATATTTAATAAATACATAAATAAATAAATAAACATTTTTAAAAAGGATGAGAAAGAAAAAAACCAGGCAGGCCTGCCACCCTTGTCTGTCTGTCTGTCTGTCTTTCTGTCTGATACCTTAGAACTGGAGATGAGCCACCATATAGTTGCTGGTAGTTGATCCCAGGTTGTCTGGAAGAGGAGATAATGCTGTTAATTGTTGAGCCCTTTCAGTGACCCCATACATCTTTAAATTTTTGAAGTATATGTGAGGCTGTGTTTATGTACATCATATACAGACCATAAGAGGGATTTAGATTCTCCAGAATCTGACACCATCTTCTGGAGTGTCTGAAGACAGACACAGTGTACTTATATCTAATAAATAAATAAATAAATAAATAAATAAATAAATAAATAAATATATAAATAAACATTTTTTAAAAAGGATAAGAAAGAAAGAAAGACCAGGGAGGCCTGCCTTCCTTATCTCTGTCTCTCTGTCTGTCTGTCTGTCTATCTGTCTGATACCCTGGAACTGGAGATGGGCCACCATATAGGTGCAGGAAGTTGAACCCAGGTTCTCTGGAAGAGGAGACAATGCGGTTAATTGTTGAGCCCTTTCAGTGGCTCCACCCATCTGTAAATTTTTAGAAGTATATGTGAGGCTGTGTTTATGTACATCATATGAAGACCATAAGAGGGATTTAGATTCTCC
Source organism: Mus caroli (assembly GCF_978045245.1). NCBI lineage: Eukaryota > Metazoa > Chordata > Mammalia > Rodentia > Muridae > Mus > Mus caroli. The sequence continues at coordinate 163,218 of NW_028227429.1, read as the reverse complement.
AGAATCTGACACCCTCTTCTGGAGTGTCTGAAGATAGCTACAGTGTACTTTTATCTAATAAATACATAAATAAGTAAATAAACATTTCTTAAAAAGGATAAGAAAGAAAGACCAGGCAGGCCTGCCATCGTTATCTCTATATGTCTGTCTGTCTGTCTCTCTGTCTGATCCTCTGGAACTGGAGATGGGCCACCATATAGTTGCTGGTAGTTGATCCCAGGTTCTCTGGAAGAGGAGACAATGCTGTTAATGGTTGAGCCCATACAGTGGCCCCACACATCTTTAATTTTTGGAAGTAAATGTGAGTCTGTGTTTATGTACATCATATTCAGACCATAAGAGGGATTTAGATTCTCCAGAATCTGACACCTTCTTCCTGATGTCTGAAGACAGCTACAGTGTACTTATATCTAATAAATACATAAATAAATAAATAAACATTTCTTAAAAAGGATAAGAAAGAAAGAAAGACGAAGCAGGCCTGCCATCCTTATCTCTATCTGTCTGTATGTCTGTCTCTCTGTCTGATCCCCTGGAACAGGAGATGGGCCACCATATAGTTGCTGGTAGTTGATCTCAGGTTCTCTGGAAGTGGAGACAATGCTGTTAATTTTTGAGCCGTTCAGTGGCAACACCCATCTTTAATTTTTAGAAGTAAATGTGAGGCTGTGTTTATGTACATCATATGCAGACAATAAGAGGTATTTATATTCTCCAGAATCTGACACTCTCTTATGGAGTGTCTGAAGACAGCTACAGTGTACTTATATCTAATAAATACATAAATAAATAAATAAATAAATAAGCATTATTAAAAAGGATAAGAAAAAAAGAAAGACCAGGAAGGCCTGCCATCCTTATCTCTGTCTGTCTGTCTGTCTGTCTGATACCCTGGAACTGGAGTGGGCCACCATATAGTTGCTGGTAGTTGATCCCAGATTCTCTGCAAGAGGAGACAAGGCTGTAAATTTTTGAGCCCTTTCAGTGGCACCACCCATCTTTAAATTTTTAGAAGTATTTGTGAGGCTGTGTTTATGTACATCATATGCAGACCATAAGAGGGATTTACATTCTCCAGAATCTGATCCCTCTTCAGAGTGTCTGAAGACAGCTACAGTGTACTTATATCTAATAAATACATAAATAAATAAATAAACATGTTTTAAAAAGGATAAGAAAGAAAGAAAAACCAGGAAGGCCTGCCATCCTTGTCTGTTTGTCTGTCTGTCTGTCTGATCCCCTGAAACTGGAGATGGGCCACCATATTTTTGCTGGTACTTGATCCCAGGTTCTCTGGAAGAGGAGACAATGCTGTTAATTGTTGAGCCCTTAGAGTGGCCCCACCCATCTTTAAATTTTTAGAAGTATATGTGAGGCTGTGTTTATGTACATCATATGCAGACCATAAGAGGGATTTAGATTCTCCAGAATCTGACACACTCTTCTGGAGTGTCTGAAGACAGCTACAATGTACTTATATCTAATAAATACATAAATAAAGAAATAAACATGTTTTAAAAAGGATAAGTAAGAAAGAAAGACCAGGCAGGCCTGCCATCCTTATCTCTGTCTGTCTGTCTGTCTGTCTGATCCCCGGGAACTGGAGATGGGATACCTTATAGTTGCTGGTAGTTGATCCCAGGTTCTCTGGAAGAGGAGACAATGCTGTTAATTGTTGAGCCCTTTCAGTGGCCCCACCCATCTTTAAATTTTTAGAAGTATATGTGAGGCTGTGTTTTTGTACATCATATGCAGACCATAAGAGGGATTTAGATTCTCCAGAATCTGACACACTCTTCTGGAGTGTCTGAAGACAGCTACAGTGTACTTATATCTAATAAATACATACATAAATAAATAAATAAATAAATAAACATTTTTTAAAAGGGATAAGGAAGAAAGAAAAACCAGGCAGGCCTTCCATCCTTGTCTGTCTTTCTCTCTGTCTGTCTGTCTTGCCTAGCCCCTTGTGTAGCCTAGCCTAGCCCCTTGCCTTGCCTAGCCTAGCCCAGCCCTGCCTTGCCTACCCCTGCCTATCCCTGTCTTTAACCAGGCTGGCCTCGAAGTCAGAAACTGACTGCTTCTGCCTCCAGAGTGCTCTCATTAAGAGCTCAAGCCACCACTGACTGTTGGGTTTTCTAAGTCTTACATAGGTATGGTCTGTTTCTCAGCTGTGAAACCCTAATTAACACATGTAGTCTGTCCTAGGTCAGCCATAGCTACAGACTGAGGCCTTTTCTAAAACAAAACAAAAGAAAACAAAAAATAGAAATAATAAAATAAATAAATTAAGCAACCACATGATAACTTTTCTTTCTTTCAATGATACTCAGAGCTTGAAGCAGTTCACCCATGAGACCTCAGCTCTGGACATTGAGGCTGTTTCCCTAACAAGTATTATGGCTGAACCTGAGGGGTTCTACTGCTGATTTGTGTCCCCCTCTTTAAAAAAATAGTTGTTTTCAAAGGCTGCAGGTTCTTAGCCCTGTTCCTTGTTACAGTTGAGTCACAGCCCTGAAAGTTCAGTGGTAGTTAAAGGCACTGAGAAGGGCTTCCTCTAGACATCAAAGACCAAGTCTTTGTTATTAAAAAGTTAATCTGGATTGCCCCACCCCCTGGCATCCTTAGAATTCCTAGAAAGGAAGGCAGGGACCTGGGCAGAAGGGTGCAAGTCTACTGCTGTTTGTAAGTGGTAACAGAAAGCTTTCTCTTTTTGGTACCCTACCCCAAGTTACACTGTCACTTCTTTTTCCTAGTTGTTGTTTTGTCGGTTTATTCTCAACATAGACCCTTTTCCTTCCTAACCTTGGCTGTCCTGAACCTTACTGTCCTTGAACTCAGTGATTTGCCTGTCTTGCTGGGATGAAACTGTGAGCTACCATCCAGAAGGAAGCACCCTGCTGAGGTTAGATTGGGGTCTCTTCCATTTTCCTCTATGAACATGCATATGGCAGGCCTGTTCTTTCTTTTTTACTTTTCCTTTTCTTTTTAAAGATTTATATATTTATTATATTTAAGTATGCTGTAGCTATCTTCAGACAGTCCAGAAGAGGGTGTCAGATTCTGAAGAATCTAAATCATTCCTATTGTCTGCATATGATGTATATAAACACAGCCTCACATATACTCAAAAAAAAAAAAAAGAAAGATGTGGCTACAGAGAGGGCTCAACATTTAAGAGCATTGTCTCCTCTTCCAGAGAACCTGGGCTCAATTACCAGTATTATATATGGTGGCCCATCTCCAGTTCCAGGGGATCTAATACTCTGTTCTGGAGTCTGTGGGCACAGCATACACATGCAAAACATTCTTACACAATCATTGAGAGAGGAGAGAGAGGGGTTGAGAGAGAGGGGAGGTAATCATACCTCCTGACGAGTTTGAAGACCTGAGCTTCATCACTCACACAAATAAATAAATGCAAAATATTTTTAAAAAATAAACTCTGCCATTGCCCTTTAAAAATTCCTAGAAAACAAGTTTTATAAGCAACAGTTATATTTACTATATATAAAGTACAGTCATGAGCATATTCTCTAAATAGAAAAAGGCCTGTTAGTCTTAGAAATGGAAAAGACAAACCAAGGAAGGTTTGCAATTACATAATGAGGCAGCTCAGCCCAGCTCTTAGGTTGGAAATAAGACTGGAGAATAGGATACACCTGAAGACAGCCAGCCATTGCTTTTTGTTTTGGAGGCTGAAAGGATACACCTGAAGACAGCCAATGCTGTGTGATGGTGATCTGGTATTTTTTTTTAATTTTTAAAAACTTTAACACTTTTTATAAAACCTTTTTCTTTCTTTCTTTCTTTCTTTCTTTCTTTCTTTCTTTCTTTCTTTCTTTCTTTCTTTCTTTCTTCCTTTCTTTCTTTCTGTCTTTCTTTCTTTCCCTAGCCTACCCTAGCCTACCCTAGCCTACCCTAGCCTACCCTAGCCTACCCTAGCCTACCCTAGCCTACCCTAGCCTACCCTAGCCTACCCTAACCTTCCCTAGCCTACCCTAGCCTACCCTAGCCTACCCTAGCCTTGCCTAGCCTACTTTAGCCTTCCCTAGCCTTCCCTAGCCTTCCCTAGACTTCCCTAGCCCTGCCTAACCCTGTCTTTCACCAGGGTGGCCTCGAACTCAGAAACTGACTGCCTATGCCTACAGAGTGCTCTCATTAAGAGCTTGAGCCACCACTGAAGGTATGCAGACCATAAGAGGGATTTAGATTTTCCTGAATTTGACACCCTCTTCTTGAGTGTCTGAAGACAGCTACTGTGTACTTATATCTAATAAATACATAAATAAATAAATAAATAAACATTTTTTAAAAGGATAAGAAAGAAAGAAAAGGCAGGCCTGCCCTCCTTAGCTCTGTCTGTCTGTCTGTCTGTCTGATCCCTGAGAAATGGAGATGGGACACCATATAGTTGCTGGTAGTTGATCCCAGGTTCTCTGGAAGAGGAGACAATGCTGTTAATTGTTGAGCTTTTTCAGTGGCCCCACCCTTCTATAAATTTTTGAAGTATATGTGAGGCTCTCTTTAGGTACACCATGTGCAGACCATAAGAGGGATTTAGATTCTCCAGAATCTGACACCCTCTTCTGGAGTGTCTGAAAACAGCTACAGTGTACTTATATCGAATAAATAAATAAATAAATAAATAAATAAATAAATAAATAAATAAACATTTTTTAAAAAGGATAAGAAAGAAAGAAGACCTGGCAGGCCTGCCATCCTTATCTCTGTCTGTTTGTCTGTCTGTCTGTCTGTCTGATCCTCTGATACTGGATATGGGCCACCATATAGTTGCTGGTAGTTGATCCCAGGTTCTATGGAAGAGGAGACAATGCTGTTAATTGTTGAGACCTTTCAGTGGTCCCACCCATCTTTAAATTTTTAGAAGTATATGTGAGGCTGTGTTTATGTACATCATATGCAGACCATAAGAATGATTTAGATTCTGCAGAATCTGACACCTTCTTCTGGAGTGTCTGAAGACAGCTACAGTGTACTTATATCTAATAAATACATAAATAAATAAATAAGTAAACATTTTTCAAAAGGATAAGAAAGAAAGAAAGACCAGGCAGGCCTGCCATCCTTATATCTGTCTGTCTGTCTGTCTGTCTGATCCTCTGGAACTGGAGATGGGCCACCATATAGTTGCTGGTAGTTGATCCCAGGTTCTCTGGAAGAGGAGATAATGCTGTTAATTGTTGAGCCCATTCAGTGGCTTCACCTTTCATTAAAATTTTTGAAGTATATCTGAGGCTGTGTTTATGTACATCATATGCAGACCAGAAGATGGTTTTAGATTTTTCAGAATCTGACACCGTCTACTGGAGTTTCTGAAGACAGCTACAGTGTACTTATATCTAATAAATACATAAATAAATAAATTAATAAATAAATAAACATTTTTTATAAAGGATAAAAAAGAAAGAAAAATCAGGCAGGCCTGCCATCCTTATCTCTGTCTGTCTGTCTGTCTGTCTGTCTGAACCTCTGGAACTGCATATGGGCCACCATATATTTGCTGTTAGTTTTTCCCAGGTTCTCTGGAAGAGAGACAATGCTGTTAATTGTTGAGCCCTTTCAGTGGCCCCACCCATCTTTAAATGTTTAGAAGTATTTGTGAGGCTGTGATTATGTACATCATATGCAGACCATAAGAGGGATTTAGATTCTCCCGAATCTGACACCCTTTTCTGGACTGTCTGAAGACAGCTACAGTGTACTTATATCAAATAAATACATAAATAAATAAATAAATATATAAATAAATAAATAAATAAACATTTTTTAAAGAGGATAAGTAAGAAAGAAAGACCTGGCAAGCCTGCCATCCTTATCTCTGTCTGTCTGTCTGTCTGTCTGATCCCCTGGAACTGCAGATGGTCCACCATATAGTTGCTGGTAGTTGATCCCAGGTTCTCTGGAAGAGTAGACAATGATGTTAATGGTTGAGCCCTTTCAGTGGTCCCACCCATCTTTAAATTTTTATAATTATATGTGAGGCTGTGTTTATGTACATCATATGCAGACCATAAGAGGGATTTAGATTCTCCAGAATCTGACACCCTCTTCTGGAGTGTCTGAAGACAGCTACAGTGTACTTATATCTAATAAATACATAAATACATAAAAAAATAAATAAATAAACATTTTTAAAACAGGATAAGAAAGAAAGAAAGACCAGGCAGGCCTGCCATTCTTATCTCTGTCTGTCTGTCTGTCTGTCTGTCTGACAGTCTGTCTGATCCCCTGGAACTGGAGGTGGGCCACTATATAGTTGCTGATAGTTGATCCCAGGTTCTCTGGAAGTGGAGACAGTCATGGTAATTTTTGAGCCCTCTCAGTGGCCCCACACATCTTTAAATTTTTAGAAGTATACGTGAGTCTGTGTTTATGTACATCATATGCAGGCCATAAGAGGGAATTAGATTCTCCAGACTCTGACACCCTCTTCTGGAGTGTCTGAAGTCAGCTACAGTGTACTTATATCTAATAAATACATAAATAAATAAATAAGTAAACATTTTTTCAAAATGATAAGAAAGAAAGTAAGACCAGGCAGGCCTGCCATCCATATCTCTGTCTGTCTGTCTGTCTGTCTGTCTGTCTGTCTGTCTGATCCCCTGGAACTGTAGATGGGCCACCATATAGTTGCTGGTAGTTGAGCCGAGGTTCTCTGGAAGAGGAGACATTGCTGTTCATTGTTGAGCCCTTTCAATGTCCCCACCCATCTTTAAATATTTAGAACTGTATGTTAGGCTGTGTTTATGTACTTCATATGCAGACCATAAGAGGGATTTAGATTCTCCAGAATCTGACACCCTTTTCTGGACTGTCTGAACACAGCTACAGTGTACTTATATCTAATAAATAAATAAATAAATAAATAAATAAATAAATAAATAAATAAATAAACATTTTTTAAACAGGATAAGTAAGAAAGAAAGACATGGCAGGCCTGCCATCCTTATCTCTGTCTGTCTGTCTGTCTGTCTGTCTGATCCCCTGGAACTGCAGATGGGCCACCATATAGTTGCTGATAGTAGATCCCAGGTTCTCTGGAAGAGGAGACAATGATGTTAATTGTTGAGCCCTTTCAGTGGTCCCACCCATCTTTAAATTTTTAGAAGTATATGTGAGGCTGTGTTTATGTACATCATATGCAGACCATAAGAATGATTTAGATTCTGCAGAATCTGACACCTTCTTCTGGAGTGTCTGAAGACAGCTACAGTGTACTTATATCTAATAAATACATAAATAAATAAATAAGTAAACATTTTTCAAAAGGATAAGAAAGAAAGAAAGACCAGGCAGGCCTGCCATCCTTATATCTGTCTGTCTGTCTGTCTGTCTGATCCTCTGGAACTGGAGATGGGCCACCATATAGTTGCTGGTAGTTGATCCCAGGTTCTCTGGAAGAGGAGATAATGCTGTTAATTGTTGAGCCCATTCAGTGGCTTCACCTTTCATTAAAATTTTTGAAGTATATCTGAGGCTGTGTTTATGTACATCATATGCAGACCAGAAGATGGTTTTAGATTTTTCAGAATCTGACACCGTCTACTGGAGTTTCTGAAGACAGCTACAGTGTACTTATATCTAATAAATACATAAATAAATAAATTAATAAATAAATAAACATTTTTTATAAAGGATAAAAAAGAAAGAAAAATCAGGCAGGCCTGCCATCCTTATCTCTGTCTGTCTGTCTGTCTGTCTGTCTGAACCTCTGGAACTGCATATGGGCCACCATATATTTGCTGTTAGTTTTTCCCAGGTTCTCTGGAAGAGAGACAATGCTGTTAATTGTTGAGCCCTTTCAGTGGCCCCACCCATCTTTAAATGTTTAGAAGTATTTGTGAGGCTGTGATTATGTACATCATATGCAGACCATAAGAGGGATTTAGATTCTCCCGAATCTGACACCCTTTTCTGGACTGTCTGAAGACAGCTACAGTGTACTTATATCAAATAAATACATAAATAAATAAATAAATATATAAATAAATAAATAAATAAACATTTTTTAAAGAGGATAAGTAAGAAAGAAAGACCTGGCAAGCCTGCCATCCTTATCTCTGTCTGTCTGTCTGTCTGTCTGATCCCCTGGAACTGCAGATGGTCCACCATATAGTTGCTGGTAGTTGATCCCAGGTTCTCTGGAAGAGTAGACAATGATGTTAATGGTTGAGCCCTTTCAGTGGTCCCACCCATCTTTAAATTTTTATAATTATATGTGAGGCTGTGTTTATGTACATCATATGCAGACCATAAGAGGGATTTAGATTCTCCAGAATCTGACACCCTCTTCTGGAGTGTCTGAAGACAGCTACAGTGTACTTATATCTAATAAATACATAAATACATAAAAAAATAAATAAATAAACATTTTTAAAACAGGATAAGAAAGAAAGAAAGACCAGGCAGGCCTGCCATTCTTATCTCTGTCTGTCTGTCTGTCTGTCTGTCTGACAGTCTGTCTGATCCCCTGGAACTGGAGGTGGGCCACTATATAGTTGCTGATAGTTGATCCCAGGTTCTCTGGAAGTGGAGACAGTCATGGTAATTTTTGAGCCCTCTCAGTGGCCCCACACATCTTTAAATTTTTAGAAGTATACGTGAGTCTGTGTTTATGTACATCATATGCAGGCCATAAGAGGGAATTAGATTCTCCAGACTCTGACACCCTCTTCTGGAGTGTCTGAAGTCAGCTACAGTGTACTTATATCTAATAAATACATAAATAAATAAATAAGTAAACATTTTTTCAAAATGATAAGAAAGAAAGTAAGACCAGGCAGGCCTGCCATCCATATCTCTGTCTGTCTGTCTGTCTGTCTGTCTGTCTGTCTGATCCCCTGGAACTGTAGATGGGCCACCATATAGTTGCTGGTAGTTGAGCCGAGGTTCTCTGGAAGAGGAGACATTGCTGTTCATTGTTGAGCCCTTTCAATGTCCCCACCCATCTTTAAATATTTAGAACTGTATGTTAGGCTGTGTTTATGTACTTCATATGCAGACCATAAGAGGGATTTAGATTCTCCAGAATCTGACACCCTTTTCTGGACTGTCTGAACACAGCTACAGTGTACTTATATCTAATAAATAAATAAATAAATAAATAAATAAATAAATAAATAAACATTTTTTAAACAGGATAAGTAAGAAAGAAAGACATGGCAGGCCTGCCATCCTTATCTCTGTCTGTCTGTCTGTCTGTCTGTCTGATCCCCTGGAACTGCAGATGGGCCACCATATAGTTGCTGATAGTAGATCCCAGGTTCTCTGGAAGAGGAGACAATGATGTTAATTGTTGAGCCCTTTCAGTGGTCCCACCCATCTTTAAATTTTTAGAATTATATGTGAGGCTGTGTTTATGTACATCATATGCAGACCATAAGAAGGATTTAGATTCTCCAGTATCTGACACCCTCTTCTGGAGTGTCTGCAGACAGCTACAGTGTACTTATATCTAATAAATAAATAAATAAATAAATAAATAAATAAATAAATAAATAAATAAATATTTTTTCAAAGAATAAGAAAAAAAGAAAGACCAGGCAAACCTGCCATCCATATCTTTGTTTGTCTGTCTGTCTGTCTGTCTGTCTGATCCCAGGGAACTGGAGATGAGCCACCATATAGTTGCTGGTCGTTGATCCCAGGTTCTCTGGAAGAGGACATAATGCTTTTAATTGTTGAGCCCTTTCAGTGGCCCCACCCTTCATTAAATTTTTAGAAGTATATCTGAGGCTATGTTTATGTACATCATATGCAGACCAGAAGATGGTTTTAATTTCTTCAGAATCTGACACCCTCTACTGGAGTGTCTGAAGACAGCTACAGTGTACTTATATCTAATAAATACATAAATAAATTAATTAATAAATAAATAAACATTTTTTAAAAAGGATAAGAAAGAAAGAAAAATCAGGCAGGCCTGCCATCCTTATCTCTCTCTGTCTGTCTGTCTGTCTGTCTGATCCTCTGGAACTGGATATGGGCCACCATATATTTGCTGGTAGTTTTTCCCAGGTTCTCTGGAAGAGGAGACAATGCTGTGAATTGTTGAGCCCTTTCAGTGGCCCCAACCATCTTTAAATTTTTAGAGGTAAATGTGAGGCTGTATTTATGTACATCATATGCAGACCCTAAGAGTGATTTAAATTCTTCAGAATCTGACACCCTCTTCTGGAGTGTCTGAAGACAGCTATAGTGTACTTATATCTAATAAATACATAAATAAATAAATAAATAAATAAATAAATAAATAAATAAATAAATAAACATTTTTTAATCAGGATAAGTAAGAAAGAAAGACCAGGTAGGCCTGCCTTCCTTATCTCTGTCTGTCTGTCTGTCTGATCCCCTGGAACTGCAGATGGGCCACCATATAGTTGCTGGTAGTTGATCCCAGGTTCTCTGGAAGAGGAGACAATGCTGTTAATTGTTGAGCCCTTTCAGTGGCCCCAACCATCTTTAAATTTTTAGAGTTAAATGTGAGGCTGTATTTATGTACATCATATGCAGACCCTAAGAGTGATTTAAATTCTTCAGAATCTGACACCCTCTTCTGGAGTGTCTGAAGACAGCTATAGTGTACTTATATCTAATAAATAAATAAATAAATAAATAAATTAATTAATTAATTAATAAGTAAACATTTTTTCAATTGGATAAGAAAGAAAGAAAGACCAGGCAGGCCTGCCATCCTCATCTCTGTCTGTCTGTCTGTCTATCTATATGATCCTTTGGAACTAAGATAGGCCACCATATAGTTGTTGGTAGTTGATCCCAGGTTCCCTGGAAGAGGTGTCAGTGCTGTTAATTGTGAGCCCTTTCAGTGGCCCCACCCATCTTTAAATTTTTAGGAGTATATGTGAGGCTGTGTTTATGTACATCATATGCAGACCATAAGAGGGATTTAGAATCTCCAGAATCTGACACCCTCTCTGGAGTGTCTGAAGACAGCTACAGTGTACTTATATCTAATAAATACATAAATAAATAAATAAATAAATAAATAAATAAATAAATAAATAAATAAACATTTTTTAAAAAGATAAGAAAGAAAGAAAGACCTGGCAGGCCGCCATCCTTATCTCTGTCTGTCTGTCTGTCTGTCTGTCTGTCTGTCTGTCTTTTCCTCTGGTACTGGAAATGGGCCAGCATATAGTTGCTGGTAGTTGATCCCAGGTTCTCTGAAAGAGGAGACAATGCTGTTAATTGTTTACCGCTTTCAGTGGCGCCACTCATCTTTAAATTTTTAGAAGTAATTGTGAGGCTGTGTTTATGTACATTATATTCAGACCATAAGAGTGATTTAGATTCTCCAGAAGCTTGCACCCTCTTCTGGAGTGTCTGAAGACACTACAGTGTACTTATATATAATAAATACATGAATAAATAAATAAGTAAACATTTTTTTAAAAGGATAAGAAAGAAAGAAAGACCAGGCAGGCCTGCCATCCTTATCTCTGTCTGTGTGTCTCTCTGTCTGTCTGTCTGATCCCCTGGAACTGGAGATGGGCCACCATATAGTTGCTGGTAGTTGATCCCAGGTTCTCTGGAAGAGGAGACAACGCTCTTAATTGTTGAGCCCTTTCAGTGGCCCCACCCATCTTTAAATTTTTAGAAGTATACTTGAGTCTGTGTTTATGTATATCATATGCAGACCATAAGAGGTATTTAGATTCTCCAGAATCTGACACCCTCTTCTGGAGTGTCTGAAGACAGCTACAGTGTACTTATATCTAAAAAATAAATAAATAAATAAATAAATAAATAAATAAATAAATAAGTAAACATTTTTTCAAAAGGATAAAAAAGAAAGAAAGACCAGGCAGGCCTGTCATCCTTATATCTGACTGTCTGTCTGTCTCTCTGATCCCCTGGAACTGGAGATGGGCCACCATATAGTTGCTGGTAGTTAATCAGAGGTTCTCTGGAAGAGGAGACAATGCTGTTAATTGTTTAGCCCTTTCAATGGCCCCACCCATCTTTAAATTTTTAGAAGTGTATGTGAGGCTGTGTTTATGTACATCATATGCAGACCATAAGAGGGATTTAGATGCTCCATAAACTGACACACTCTTTTGGAGTGTCTGAAGATAGCTACAGTGTACTTATATCTAATAAATACATGAATAAATAAATAAATAAACATTTTTTAAAAAGGATAAGAAAGAAAGAAAGACCAGGCAAGCCTGCCGTCCTTATCTCTTTCTGTCTGTCTTTCTCTCTATATGATCCTTTGGAACTGGATATAGGCCACCATATAGTTGCTGGTAGTTGATCCCAGGTTCTCCGGAAGAGGAGACAATGCTGTTAATTGTTGAGCCCTTTCATTGGCCCCACCCATCTTTAAATTTTTAGAAGTATATGTGAGGCTGTGTTTATGTACATCATATGCAGACCATAAGAGGGATTTAGATACTCCAGAATCTGACACCCTCTTCTGAAGTGTGTGAAGACAGCTACATTGTACTTATATCTAATAAATACATACATACATAAATAAATAAATAAATAAATAAATAAATAAATAAATACATAAACATTTTTTAAAAGGATAAGAAAGAAAGTAAGACCAGGCAGGCCTGCCATCCTTATCTCTGTCTGTCTGTCTGTCTGTCTGACAGTCTGTCTGATCCCCTGGACGTGGAGGTGGGCCACTATATACTTGCTGATAGTTGATCCCAGGTTCTCTGGAAGTGGAGACAGTGATGGTAATTGTTGAGCCCTTTCAGTGGTCCCACCCATCTTTAAATTTTTAGAAGTATATGTGAGGCTGTGTTTATGTACATCATATGCAGACCATAAGAGGGATTTAGATTCTCCAGAATCTGACACCCTCTCTTGGAGTGTCTGAAGACGGCTACAGTGTACTTATATCTAATAAATAAATAAATAAATAAATAAATAAATAAATAAACAAACATTTTTTTTAAAGGATAAGAAATAAAGAAAGACCAGGCAGGCCTGCCATCCTTATCTCTGTCTCTCTGTCTGTCTGTCTGTCTGATCCACTGGACTGGAGATGGGCCACCATATAGGTGCTGGTAGTTTATCCCAGGTTCTCTGTAAGAGGAGACAATGTTGTTAATTGTTGAGCTTTTAGAGTGGCCCCAACCTTCTTTAAATTTTTAGAAGTATATGTGAGGCTGTGTTTATGTACATCATATGCAGACCATAAGAGGGATTCAGATTCTCCAGATTCTAACACCCTCTACTGGAGAGACTGAAGACAGCTACAGTGTACCTATATCTAATAAATAAATAAATAAATGTATAAATAAATAAATATATAAATAAATAAACATTTTTTAAAAAGGATAAGAAAGAAAGAAAGACCAGGCAGGCCTGCCTTCCTTATCTCTGTTTGTCTGTCTGTCTGTCTGTCGTTCTGATCCCATGGAACTGGGGATGGGCCACCATGTAGTTGTTGGTAGTTGACCCAGGTTCTCTGGAAGAGGAGACAACGCTGTTAATTGTTGAGCCCTTTCAGTGGCCCCACCCATCTTTAAATTTTTAGAAGTATACATGAGTCTGTGTTTATGTACATCATATACAGACCATAAAAGGGATTTAGATTCTCCAGAATCTGACACACTTTTCTGGAGTGTCTGAAGACAGCTACAGTGTACTTATATCTAATAAATAAATAAATAAATAAATAAATAAATAAATAAGTAAACATTTTTTCAAAAGGATAAGAAAGAAAGAAAGACCAGGCAGGCCTGCCATCCTTATCTCTGACTGTCTGTATGTCTGTCTGTCTGATCTCCTGGAACTGGAGATGGGCCACCATATAGTTGCTGGTAGTTGATCCGAGGTTCTCTGGAAGAGGAGACAATGCTGTTCATTGTTGAGCCCTTTCAATGGCCCCACCCATCTTTAAATGTTTAGAACTGTATGTGAGGCTCTGTTTATGTACATCATATGCAGGCCATAAGAGGGATTTAGATTCTCCATAATCTGACACCCTCTTCTGGAGTGTCTGAAGACAGCTACAGTGTACTTATATATAATAAATACATGAATAAATAAATAAATAAACATTTTTTTAATTAAATGATAAGAAAAAAAGAAAGACCAGGCAGGCCTGCCATCCATATCTCTGTTTGTCTGTCTGTCTGTCTGTCTGATCCCTGGGAACTGGAGATGAGCCACCATATAGTTGCTGGTAGTTGATCCCAGGTTCTCTGGAAGAGGAGACAATGCTGTTAATTGTAGAGCCCTTTCAGTGGCCCCACCCTTCATTAAATTTTTAGAAGTATATCTGAGGCTGTGTTTATGTACATCATATGCAGACCAGAAGATGGTTTTAGATTCTTCAGAACCTGACACCCTCTACTGGAGATCTTAAGACAGCTACAGTGTACTTATATCTAAAAAATACATAAATAAATAAATTAATAAATAAATAAACATTTTTTAAAAAGGATAAGGAAGAAAGTAAAATCAGGCAGTCCTGCCATCTTTATCTCTGTCTGTCTGTCTGTCTGTCTGTCTGTCTGTCTGATCCTCTGGAAGTGGATATGGGCCACCATATATTTGCTGGTAGTTTTTCCCAAGTTCTCTGGAAGAGGAGACAATGATGTTAATTGTTCAGTCCTTTCAGTGGCCACAGCCATCTTTAAATTTTTAGAAGTAAATGTGAGGCTGAATTTATGTACATCATATGCAGAACATAAGAGTGATTTAAATTCTCCAGAATCTGACACCCTCTTCTGGAGTGTCTGAAGACAGCTACAGTGTACTTATATCTAATAAATACATAAATAAATAAATAAATAAATAAATAAATAAATAAATAAACATTTTTTTAAAAGGATAAGAAAGAAACAAAGACCTGGCAGGCCTGCCATCCTTATCTCTGTCTGTCTGTCTGTCTGTCTGTCTGATCCTCTGGTACTGGATATGGGCCACCATATAGTTGCTGGTAGTTTATCCAAGGTTCTCTGGAAGAGGAGACAATGCTGTAAATTGTTGAGCCCTTTCAGTGGCCCCACCCTTCATTAAATTTTTAGAAGTATATCTGAGGCTGTGTTTATGTACATCATAATCAGACCATAAGAGTGATTTAGATTCTCCAGAAACTGATACCCTCTTCTGTAGTGTCTGAAGACAGCTACAGTGTACTTATATCTAATAAATACATAAATAAATAAATAAACAAATAAATAAATAAATAAATAAACATTTTTTAAAAAGGATAAGACAGAAAGAAAGACCAGGCAGGCCTGCCACCCTTATCTCTGTCTGTCTGTCTGTCTGTGTGAAACCCTGGAACTGGAAGTGGGCCACCATATAGTTGCTGGTAGTTTATCCAAGGTTCTCTGGAAGAGGAGACAATGCTTTTAAATGTTGAGCCCTTTCTGTAGCCCCACCCATCTTTCAATTTTTAGAAGTATATGTGAGGCTGTGTTTATGTACATCATATGCAGACCATAAGAGGGATTTAGATTCTCCAGAATCTGACACCCTCTTCTGGAGTGTCTGAAGACAGCTACAGTTTACTTATATCTAATAAATACATACATAAATAAATAAATGAATAAATAAATAAATAAATAAACATTTTTTTAAAAAGGATAAGAAAGTAAGAAAGACCAGGCAGACCTGCATCTCTTATCTCTGTCTGTCTGTCTGTCTGTCTGTCTGATACCCTGGAACTGTAGATTGGCCACCATAGTGTTGCTGGTAGTTGATTCCAGGTTCTCTGGAAGAGGAGACAATGCTGTTAATTGTTGAGCCCTTTCATTGGCCCCACCCATCTTTAAATATTGAGAAGTATATGTGAGGCTGTGTTTATGTACATCATATGCAGACCATAAATGTGATTTAGATTCTCCAGAATCTGACACCCTCTTCTGTAGTGTCTGAAGACAACTACAGTGTACTTATATCAAATAAATAAATAAATAAATAAATAAATAAATAAATAAATAAATAAATAAACATTTTATAAACAGGATAAGAAAGAAAGTAAGACCAGGCAGGCCTGCCATCCTTATCTCTGTCTATCTGTCTGTCTGTCTGACAGTCTGTCTGATCCCCTGGACGTGGAGGTGGGCCACTATATACTTGCTGATAGTTGATCCCAGGTTCTCTGGACGTGGAGACAGTGATGGTAATTGTTGAGCCCTTTCAGTGTTCCCACCCATCTTTAAATTTTTAGAAGTATATGTGAGGCTGTGTTTATGTACATCATATGCAGACCATAAGAGGGATTTAGATTCTCCAGAATCTGACACCCTCTCTTGGAGTGTCTGAAGACGGCTACAGTGTACTTATATCTAATAAATAAATAAATAAATAAATAAATAAATAAACAAACATTTTTTTTTAAAGGATAAGAAATAAAGAAAGACCAGGCAGGCCTGCCATCCTTATCTCTGTCTCTCTGTCTGTCTGTCTGTCTGATCCACTGGACTGGAGATGGGCCACCATATAGGTGCTGGTAGTTTATCCCAGGTTCTCTGTAAGAGGAGACAATGTTGTTAATTGTTGAGCTTTTAGAGTGGCCCCAACCTTCTTTAAATTTTTAGAAGTATATGTGAGGCTGTGTTTATGTACATCATATGCAGACCATAAGAGGGATTCAGATTCTCCAGATTCTAACACCCTCTACTGGAGAGTCTGAAGACAGCTACAGTGTACCTATATCTAATAAATAAATAAATAAATATATAAATAAATAAATAAATAAATAAATAAATAAATAAACATTTTTTAAAAAGGATAAGAAAGAAAGAAAGACCAAGCAGGCCTGCCTTCCTTATCTCTGTTTGTCTGTCTGTCTGTCTGTCATTCTGATCCCATGGAACTGGGGATGGGCCACCATGTAGTTGTTGGTAGTTGACCCAGGTTCTCTGGAAGAGGAGACAACGCTGTTAATTGTTGAGCCCTTTCAGTGGCCCCACCCATCTTTAAATTTTTAGAAGTATACATGAGTCTGTGTTTATGTACATCATATACAGACCATAAAAGGGATTTAGATTCTCCAGAATCTGACACACTTTTCTGGAGTGTCTGAAGACAGCTACAGTGTACTTATATCTAATAAATAAATAAATAAATAAATAAATAAATAAATAAGTAAACATTTTTTCAAAAGGATAAGAAAGAAAGAAAGACCAGGCAGGCCTGCCATCCTTATCTCTGACTGTCTGTATGTCTGTCTGTCTGATCTCCTGGAACTGGAGATGGGCCACCATATAGTTGCTGGTAGTTGATCCGAGGTTCTCTGGAAGAGGAGACAATGCTGTTCATTGTTGAGCCCTTTCAATGGCCCCACACATCTTTAAATGTTTAGAACTGTATGTGAGGCTCTGTTTATGTACATCATATGCAGGCCATAAGAGGGATTTAGATTCTCCATAATCTGACACCCTCTTCTGGAGTGTCTGAAGACAGCTACAGTGTACTTATATATAATAAATACATGAATAAATAAATAAATAAATAAACATTTTTTTAATTAAATGATAAGAAAAAAAGAAAGACCAGGCAGGCCTGCCATCCATATCTCTGTTTGTCTGTCTGTCTGTCTGTCTGATCCCTGGGAACTGGAGATGAGCCACCATATAGTTGCTGGTAGTTGATCCCAGGTTCTCTGGAAGAGGAGACAATGCTGTTAATTGTAGAGCCCTTTCAGTGGCCCCACCCTTCATTAAATTTTTAGAAGTATATCTGAGGCTGTGTTTATGTACATCATATGCAGACCAGAAGATGGTTTTAGATTCTTCAGAACCTGACACCCTCTACTGGAGATCTTAAGACAGCTACAGTGTACTTATATCTAAAAAATACATAAATAAATAAATTAATAAATAAATAAACATTTTTTAAAAAGGATAAGGAAGAAAGTAAAATCAGGCAGTCCTGCCATCCTTATCTCTGTCTGTCTGTCTGTCTGTCTGTCTGTCTGTCTGATCCTCTGGAAGTGGATATGGGCCACCATATATTTGCTGGTAGTTTTTCCCAAGTTCTCTGGAAGAGGAGACAATGATGTTAATTGTTCAGTCCTTTCAGTGGCCACAGCCATCTTTAAATTTTTAGAAGTAAATGTGAGGCTGAATTTATGTACATCATATGCAGAACATAAGAGTGATTTAAATTCTCCAGAATCTGACACCCTCTTCTGGAGTGTCTGAAGACAGCTACAGTGTACTTATATCTAATAAATACATAAATAAATAAATAAATAAATAAATAAATAAATAAATAAATAAACATTTTTTTAAAAGGATAAGAAAGAAACAAAGACCTGGCAGGCCTGCCATCCTTATCTCTGTCTGTCTGTCTGTCTGTCTGTCTGATCCTCTGGTACTGGATATGGGCCACCATATAGTTGCTGGTAGTTTATCCAAGGTTCTCTGGAAGAGGAGACAATGCTGTAAATTGTTGAGCCCTTTCAGTGGCCCCACCCTTCATTAAATTTTTAGAAGTATATCTGAGGCTGTGTTTATGTACATCATAATCAGACCATAAGAGTGATTTAGATTCTCCAGAAACTGATACCCTCTTCTGTAGTGTCTGAAGACAGCTACAGTGTACTTATATCTAATAAATACATAAATAAATAAATAAACAAATAAATAAATAAATAAATAAACATTTTTTAAAAAGGATAAGACAGAAAGAAAGACCAGGCAGGCCTGCCACCCTTATCTCTGTCTGTCTGTCTGTCTGTGTGAAACCCTGGAACTGGAAGTGGGCCACCATATAGTTGCTGGTAGTTTATCCAAGGTTCTCTGGAAGAGGAGACAGTGCTTTTAAATGTTGAGCCCTTTCTGTAGCCCCACCCATCTTTCAATTTTTAGAAGTATATGTGAGGCTGTGTTTATGTACATCATATGCAGACCATAAGAGGGATTTAGATTCTCCAGAATCTGACACCCTCTTCTGGAGTGTCTGAAGACAGCTACAGTTTACTTATATCTAATAAATACATACATAAATAAATAAATGAATAAATAAATAAATAAATAAACATTTTTTAAAAAGGATAAGCAAGTAAGAAAGACCAGGCAGGCCTGCCACTCTTATCTCTGTCTGTCTGTCTGTCTGTCTGTCTGTCTGATACCCTGGAACTGTAGATTGGCCACCATAGTGTTGCTGGTAGTTGATTCCAGGTTCTCTGGAAGAGGAGACAATGCTGTTAATTGTTGAGCCCTTTCATTGGCCCCACCCATCTTTAAATATTGAGAAGTATATGTGAGGCTGTGTTTATGTACATCATATGCAGACCATAAATGTGATTTAGATTCTCCAGAATCTGACACCCTCTTCTGTAGTGTCTGAAGACAACTACAGTGTACTTATATCAAATAAATAAATAAATAAATAAATAAATAAATAAATAAATAAATAAATAAACATTTTATAAACAGGATAAGAAAGAAAGTAAGACCAGGCAGGCCTGCCATCCTTATCTCTGTCTATCTGTCTGTCTGTCTGACAGTCTGTCTGATCCCCTGGACGTGGAGGTGGGCCACTATATACTTGCTGATAGTTGATCCCAGGTTCTCTGGAAGTGGAGACAGTGATGGTAATTGTTGAGCCCTTTCAGTGGTCCCACCCATCTTTAAATTTTTAGAAGTATATGTGAGGCTGTGTTTATGTACATCATATGCAGACCATAAGAGGGATTTAGATTCTCCAGAATCTGACACCCTCTCTTGGAGTGTCTGAAGACGGCTACAGTGTACTTATATCTAATAAATAAATAAATAAATAAATAAATAAATAAATAAATAAACAAACATTTTTTTTTAAAGGATAAGAAATAAAGAAAGACCAGGCAGGCCTGCCATCCTTATCTCTGTCTCTCTGTCTGTCTGTCTGTCTGATCCACTGGACTGGAGATGGGCCACCATATAGGTGCTGGTAGTTTATCCCAGGTTCTCTGTAAGTGGAGACAATGTTGTTAATTGTTGAGCTTTTAGAGTGGCCCCAACCTTCTTTAAATTTTTAGAAGTATATGTGAGGCTGTGTTTATGTACATCATATGCAGACCATAAGAGGGATTCAGATTCTCCAGATTCTAACACCCTCTACTGGAGAGTCTGAAGATAGCTAGAGTGTACCTATATCTAATAAATAAATAAATAAATATATAAATAAATAAATAAATAAATAAATAAATAAATAAACAA
The DNA here is from genome assembly GCF_978045245.1 of Mus caroli. Classification (NCBI taxonomy): domain Eukaryota; kingdom Metazoa; phylum Chordata; class Mammalia; order Rodentia; family Muridae; genus Mus; species Mus caroli. The sequence goes on along the minus strand of NW_028227429.1, from coordinate 143,047 downwards.
ATAAACATTTTTAAACAGGATAAGAAAGAAAGAAAGACCAGGCAGGCCAGCCTTCCTTATCTCTGTTTGTCTGTCTGTCTGTCTGTCGTTCTGATCCCATGGAACTGGGGATGGGCCACCATATAGTTGTTGGTAGTTGATCCCAGGTTCTCTGGAAGAGGAGACAACGCTGTTAATTGTTGAGCCCTTTCAGTGGCCCCACCCATCTTTAAATTTTTAGAAGTATACATGAGTCTGTGTTTATGTACATCTTATGCAGACCATAAAAGGTATTTAGATTCTCCAGAATCTGACACACTTTTCTGGAGTGTCTGAAGACAGCTACAGTGTACTTATATCTAATAAATAAATAAATAAATAAATAAATAAATAAATAAACATTTTTTCAAAAGGATAAGAAAGAAAGAAAGACCAGGCAGGCCTGCCATCCTTATCTCTGACTGTCTGTATGTCTGTCTGTCTGATCCCCTGGAACTGGAGATGGGCCACCATATAGTTGCTGGTAGTTGATCCGAGGTTCTCTGGAAGAGGAGACAATGCTGTTCATTGTTGAGCCCTTTCAATGGCCCCACCCATCTTTAAATGTTTAGAACTGTATGTGAGGCTCTGTTTATGTACATCATATGCAGGCCATAAGAGGGATTTAGATTCTTCATAATCTGACACCCTCTTCTGGAGTGTCTGAAGACAGCTACAGTGTACTTATATATAATAAATACATAAATAAATAAATAAATAAATAAATAAATAAATAAACATTTTTTTAATTAAATGATAAGAAAAAAAGCAAGACCAGGCAGGCCTGCCATCCATATCTCTGTTTGTCTGTCTGTCTGTCTTTCTGATCCTTGGGAACTGGAGATGAGCCACCATATAGTTGCTGGTAGTTGATCCCAGGTTCTCTGGAAGAGGAGACAATGCTGTTAATTGTAGAGCCCTTTCAGTGGCCCCACCCTTCATTAAATTTTTAGAAGTATACTGAGGCTGTGTTTATGTACATCATATGCAGACCAGAAGATTGTTTTAGATTCTTCAGAACCTGACACCCTCTACTGGAGATCTTAAGACAGCTACAGTGTACTTATATCTAAAAAATACATAAATAAATAAATTAATAAATAAATAAACATTTTTTAAAAAGGATAAGGAAGAAAGTAAAATCAGGCAGTCCTGCCATCCTTATCTCTGTCTGTCTGTCTGTCTGTCTGTCTGTCTGATCCTCTGGAACTGGATATGGGCCACCATATATTTGCTGGTAGTTTTTCCCAAGTTCTCTGGAAGAGGAGACAATGATGTTAATTGTTCAGTCCTTTCAGTGGCCACAGCCATCTTTAAATTTTTAGAAGTAAATGTGAGGCTGAATTTATGTACATCATATGCAGATCATAAGAGTGATTTAAATTCTCCAGAATCTGGCACCCTCTTCTGGAGTGTCTGAAGACAGCTACAGTGTACTTATATCTAATAAATACATAAATAAATAAATAAATAAATAAATAAATAAATAAATAAATAAATACATAAACATTTTTTAAAAAGGATAAGAAAGAAACAAAGACCTGGCAGGCCTGCCATCCTTATCTCTGTCTGTCTGTCTGTCTGTCTGTCTGTCTGATCCTCTGGTACTGGATATGGGCCACCATATAGTTGCTGGTAGTTTATCCAAGGTTCTCTGGAAGAGGAGACAATGCTGTAAATTGTTGAGCCCTTTCAGTGGCCCCACCCTTCATTAAATTTTTAGAAGTATATCTGAGGCTGTGTTTATGTACATCATAATCAGACCATAAGAGTGATTTAGATTATCCAGAAACTGACACCCTCTTCTGTAGTGTCTGAAGACAGCTACAGTGTACTTATATCTAATAAATACATAAATAAATAAATAAACAAATAAATAAATAAATAAATAAACATTTTTTAAAAAGGATAAGACAGAAAGAAAGACCAGGCAGGCCTGCCACCCTTATCTCTGTCTGTCTGTCTGTCTGTGTGAAACCCTGGAACTGGAAGTTGGCCACCATATAGTTGCTGGTAGTTTATCCAAGGTTCTCTGGAAGAGGAGACAGTGCTTTTAAATGTTGAGCCCTTTCTGTAGCCCCACCCATCTTTCAATTTTTAGAAGTATATGTGAGGCTGTGTTTATGTACATCATATGCAGACCATAAGAGGGATTTAGATTCTCCAGAATCTGACACCCTCTTCTGGAGTGTCTGAAGACAGCTACAGTTTACTTATATCTAATAAATACGTACATAAATAAATAAATAAATAAATAAATAAATAAATAAATAAATAAATAAACATTTTTTAAAAAGGATAAGAAAGTAAGAAAGACCAGGCAGGCCTGCCACCCTTATCTCTGTCTGTCTGTCTGTCTGTCGGTCTAATACCCTGGAACTGTAGATTGGCCACCATAGTGTTGCTGGTAGTTGATTCCAGGTTCTCTGGAAGAGGAGACAATGCTGTTAATTGTTGAGCCCTTTCATTGGCCCCACCCATCTTTAAATATTTAGAAGTATATGTGAGGCTGTGTTTATGTACATCATATGCAGACCATAAATGTGATTTAGATTCTCCAGAATCTGACACCCTCTTCTGTAGTGTCTGAAGACAACTACAGTGTACTTATATCAAATAAATAAATAAATAAATAAATAAATAAATAAATAAATAAATAAATAAACATTTTATAAACAGGATAAGAAAGAAAGAAAGAAAGACCAGGCAGGCCTGCCATCCTTATCTCTGTCTCTCTGTCTGTCTGTCTACAGTCTGTCTGATACCCTTGGACTCGAGATGGGCCACCATATAGTTGCTGGTAGTTGATCCCAGGTTCTCTGGAAGAGGAGACAATGCTGTTAATTGTTGAGCCCTTTCAGTGGCCCCACCCATCTTTAAATTTTTAGAAGTGTATGTGAGGCTGTGTTTATGTACATGATATGCAGACCATAAGAGGGATTTAGATTTTCCAGAATCTGACACCCTCTTCTGGAGTGTCTGAAGACAGCTAATGTGTACTTATATCTAATAAACACATAAATAAATAAATAAACATTTTTTTAAAAGTATAAGAAAGAAAGAAAGACCAGGCAGGCCTCCATATTTATGTGTGTCTCTCTGTCTGTCTGTGTGATACACTGGAACTGGAGATGGGCCACCATATAGTTGCTGGTAGTTTATCTAAGGTTTTCTGGAAGAGGAGACAATGCTGTTAATTGTTGAGCCCTTTCTGTGGCCAACACATCTTTAAATTTTTAGAAGTATATGTGAGGCTGTTTTTATGTACATCATATGCAGACCATAAGAGGGATTTAGATTCTCCAGAATCTGACACCCTCTTCCTGAGTGTCTGAAGACAGCTACAGTTTACTTATATCTAATAAATACATAAATAAATAAATGAATGAATGAATAAATAAATAAATAAATAAATAAATAAATAAATAAACATTTTTAAAAAGGATAAGAAAGTAAGAAAGACCAGGCAGGCCTGCCACCCTTATCTCTGTCTGTCTGTCTGTCTGATTCCCTGGAACTGGAGATGGGCCACCATAGTGTTGCTGGTAGTTTATCCCAGGTTCTCTGGAAGAGGAGCCAATGATGTTAATTGTTGAGCCCTTTCAGTGGCGCCACCCATTTTTAAATATTTAGAAGTATATGTGAGGCTGTGTTTATGTACATCATATGCAGACCATAAAAGTGATTTAGATTCTCCAGAATCTGAAACCCTCTTCTGGAGTGTCTGAAGGCAGCTACAGTGTACTTATATCAAATAAATAAATAAATAAATAAATAAATAAATAAATAAATAAATAAATAAACATTTTTTAAACAGGATAAGAAAGAAAGAAAGACCAGGCAGGCCTGAAATCCTTATCTCTGTCTGTCTGTCTGTCTGTCTACAGTCTGTCTGATCCCCTTGGACTCGAGATCGGCCACCATATAGTTGCTGGTAGTTGATCCCAGGATCTCTGGAAGAGGAGTCAGTGCTGTTAATTGTTGAGCCCTTTCAGTAGCCCAACCCATCTTTAAATTTTCAGAAGTATATGTGAGGCTGTGTTTATGTACATCATATACATACTATAAGAGGGATTTAGATATTCCAGAATCTGACACCCTCTTCTGGCGTGTCTGAAGACAGCTACAGTGAACTTATATCTAATAAATACATAAATAATTAAATAAACATTTTTTTAAAACGATAAGAAAGAAAGAAAGACCAGGCAGGCCTGCCATCCTTATCTCAGTCTGTCTGTCTGTCTGATCCCCTGGAACTGGAGATGGGCCACCATATAGTTGCTGGTAGTTGATTTCAGGTTCTCTGGAAGAGGAGACAATGCTGTTAATTGTTGAGCCCTTTCAGTGGCCCCACACATCTTTAAATTTTTAGAAGTATATGTGAGGCTGTGTTCATGTACATCATATGCAACCATAAGAGGGATATAGATTCTCCAGAATCTGACACCCTGTTCTGGAGAGTCTGAAGACAGCTACAGTGTACTTATATCTAATAAATACATAAATAAATAAACAAATAAATAAATAAATAAACAAATAAATAAACATTTTTTAAAAAGGATAAGAAAGAAAGAAAAATCAGGCAGGCCTGCCATCATTATCTCTGTCTGTCTGTCTGTCTGTCTGTCTTATCCCCTGGAACTTGAGATGGGCCACCATATAGTTGCTGGTAGTTGATCCCACGTTCTCTGGAAGAAGAGACAATGCTGTTAATTGTTTAGCTTTTTCAGTGGGCCCACCCATCTTTAAATTTTTAGAAGTATATGCGAGGCTGTGTTTATGTACATCATATGCAGACCATAAGAGGGATTTAGATTCTCCAGAAGATGAGACCCTCTTCTAGAGTGTTTGAAGACAGCTACAGTGTACTTATATCTAATAAATAAATAAATAAATAAATAAATAAACATTTTCTAAAAAGTATAAGTAAGAAAGAAAGACCAGGCAGGCCTCCATCCTTATCTCTTTCTGTCTGTCTGTCTGTCTGATACCCTGGAACTGAAGATGGGCCACCATATAGTTGCTGGTAGTTGATCCCAGGTTCTCTGGAAGAGGAGACAATGATGTTAATTGTTGAGCCCTTTCAGTGGTCCTACCCATCTTTAAATTTTTAGAAGTATATGTGAGGCTGTGTTTATGTACATCATATGCAGACCATAAGAGGGATTTAGATTCTCCAGAATCTGACACCCTCTTCTGGAGTGTCTGAAGACAGCTACTGTGTACTTATATCTAATAAATACATAAATAAATAATTAAAAAAACATTATTTAAAAAGGATAAGAAAAAAGAAAGACCAGGCAGGCCTGCCACCCTTATCTCTGTCTGTCTGTCTGTCTGTCTGATACACTGGAACTGGAGATGGGCCACCATAGTGTTGCTGGTAGTTTATCCCAGGTTCTCTGGAAGAGGAGACAATGCTGTTAATTGTTGAGCCCTTTCAGTGGCCCCACCCATCTTTAAATTTTTAGAAGAAAATGTGAGTCTGTGTTTATGTACATCATATGCAGACCCTAAGAGGGATTTAGATTCTCCAGAATCTGACACCCTCTTCAGCAGTGTCTAAAGACAGCTACAGTGTACTTATATCTAATAAATACATATATAAAAAATAATTTTTTTTAAAAAGGATAAGAAAGAAAGAAAGACCAGGCAGGCCTGCCATCCTTATCTCTGTCTGTCTGTCTGTCTGTTTGATACCCTGGTACTGGAGATGGGCCACCATATAGTTACTGGTAGTTGATCCCAGGCTCTCTGGAAGAGGAGACAATGGTGTTAATTGTTGAGCCATTTCAGTGGCCCCACCCATCTTTGAATTTTTAGAAGTAAAGTTGTGCTGTGTTTATGTACATCATATGCAGACCATAAGAGGGATTTAGATTCTCCAGAATCTGACACCCTCTTCTGGATTGTTTGAAGACAGCTACATTGTACTTATATCTAATAAATACATAAATAAATAAATAAATAAACATTTTTTAAAAAGGATAAAAAAGAAAGAAAGACCAGGCAGGCCTGCCATCCTTATCCTTGTCTCTCTGTCTGTCTGTCTGATAACATGGAACTGGAGATGGGCCACCATAAAGTTGCTGGTAGTTGATCCCAGGATCTCTGATGAGTAGACAATGCTGTTAATTGTTGAGACCTTTCAGTGGCCCCACACATCTTTAAATTTTTAGAAGTATATGTGAGGCTGTGTTTATGTACATCATATGCAGACCATAAGAGGGATATAGATTCTCCAGAATCTGACACCCTCTTCTGGAGTGTCTGAAGATAGCTAAAGTGTACTTATATCTAATAAATACATACATACATAAATAAATAAATAAATAAATAAACAAACAAACTTTTTTAAAAAGAATAAGATATAAAGAAAGACCAGGCTGGACGGTCATCCTTATCTATGTCTGTCTGTCTGTCTCTCTGTCTGTCTGTCTGTCTGATCTCCTGGAACTGTAGATGGGCCACCATATAGTTGCTGGTAGTTGATCCCAGGTACTCTGAAGAGGAGACAATTCTGTTAATTGTTCAGCCCTTTCAGTGCCCCCACTCATCTTAAATTTCTAGAAGTAAATGTGATGCTGTGTTTATGTACATCATATTCAGACCGTAAGAGGGATTTAGATTCTCCAGAATCTGACACCGTCTTTTGGAGTGTCTATGACGGATACAGTGTACATATATCTAATAAATTCATAAATAAATAAATAAATAAATAAATAAATAAATAAACATTTTTTAAAAAGGATAAGAAAAAAAGAAAGACCAGCAGGCCTGCCATCCTTATCTCTGTCTGTCTGTCTGTCTAATCCCCTGGAACTGGAGATGGGCCACCATATAGTTGCTGGTAGTTGATCCCAGGTTCTCTGGAAGAGGAGACAATGCTGTTAATTGTTGAGCGCTTTCAGTGGCCCCACACATCTTGAAATTTTTAGAAGTATATGTGAGTCTGTGTTTATGTACATCATATGCAGACCAAAAGAGGGATGTAGATTCTCCACAATCTGACACCCTCTTCTGGAGTGTCTGAAGACAGATACAGTGTACTTATATCCAATAAATAAATAAATAAATAAATAAATAAATAAATAAATAAATAAATGAATGAATAAATAAATAAATAAATAAGTAAATAAACAAACGTTTTTTAAAAAGGATAAGAAAAAAAGAAAGACCAGCAGGCCTGCCATCCTTATCTCTGTCTGTCTGTCTGTCTGTCTGTCTGTCAGTCTGATCCCCTGGAACTGGAATGGGCCCCATATATTTGCTGGTAGTTGATCCGAGGTTCTCTGGAAGAGGAGACAATGCTGTTAATTGTTGAGTCCTTTCAGTGGCCCCACACATCTTTAAATTTTTAGAAGTATATGTGAGTCTGTGTTTATGTACATCATATGCAGACCATAAGAGGGATTTAGATTCTCAAGAATCTGACAACATCTTCTGAAGTGTCTGAAGACAGCTACAGTGTACTTATATCTAATAAATACATAAATAAAAAAAATAAATAAATAAACATTTTTTCAACAGTATAATAAAGAAAGAAAGACCAGGCACGCCTGCCATCCTTATCTCTGTCTGTCTGTCTGTCTGTCTGATCCCCTGGAATTGGAGATGGGCCACCATATAGTTGCTGGTAGTTCATCCCAGGTTCTCTGGAAGAGGAGACAATGCTGTTAATTGTTGAGCCCTTTCTTTAGTGACCCCACCCATCTTTAAATTTTTAGAAGTATATGTGAGGCTGTGTTTATGTACATCATATGCAGACCATAAGAGGGATTTAGATTCTCCAGAATCTGACACCCTCTTCTGGAGTGTCTGAAGACAGCTACAGTGTACTTATATCTAAAAAATACATAAATAAATAAATAAATAAACATTTTTTAAAAAGGATAAGAAAGAAAGAAAGACCAGGCAGGCCTGCCATCCTTATCTCTGTCTTTCTGTCTGTCTGTTTGTCTGTCTGATCCCCTGAAACTGGAGATGGGCCAACATATAGTTGCTGGTAGTTGATCCCAGGTTCTCTGGAAGAGGAGACAATGCTGTTAATTGTTGGTTCCTTTCAGTGGCCCCAACCATCTTTAAATTTTTAGAAGAATATGTGAGGCTGTGTTTATGTACATCATATGCAGAACATAAATGGGATTTACGTTCTGCAGAATCAAACACCCTCTTCTGGAGTGTCTGAAGATAGCTATAGTGTACTTATATCTAATAAATACATAAATAAATAAATAAACCTTTTTTAAAATGATAAGAAAGAAAGAAAGACCAGGCAGGCCTGCCATCCTTATCTCTGTCTGTCTGTCTGTGTGTCTGTCTGATCCCCTGGAACTGGAGATGGGCCACCATATAATTACTGGTTATTGATCCCAGGTTCTCTGGAAGAGGAGACAATGCTGTTAATTGTTGATCCCTTTTAGTGGCCCCACCCATCTTTAAATTTTTAGAAGTATATGTGAGGCTGTGTTTATGTACATCATATGCAGACCATAAGAGGGATTTAGATTCTCCAGAATCTGACAACCTCTTCTGGAGTGTCTGAAGACAAGTATTGTGTACTTATATCTAATAAATACATTAAAAATAAATAAATAAATAAATAAATAAATAAATAAATAAATAAAAATAAATAAACATTTTTTTTAAACGGAGAAGAAAGAAAGAAAGACCATGCTGGCCTGCCATCCTTATCACTTTCTGTCTGTCTGTCTGTCTGTCTGATCCCCTGTAACTGGAGATGGGACACCATATAGTTGCTGGTAGTTGATCCCAGGTTCTCTGGAAAAGGAGACAATGCTGTTAATTGTTGAGCCCTTTCAGTGGCCCCACCCATCTTTAAATTTTTAGAAGTATATGTGAGGCTATGTTTATGTACATCAAATGCAGACCATAAGAGGGATTTAGATTCTCCAGCATATGACACCCTCTTCTGGAGTGTCTGAAGACAGCTAAAGTGTACTTATGTCTAATAAATACTTAAATAAACAAATAAACATTTTTAAATAAGGATAATAAAGAAAGAAAATCCAGGCAGGCCTTCCATCCTTATATCTGTCTGTCTGTCTGTCTGTCTGATTCCCTGGAACTGGAGATGGGCCACCATATAGTTGCTGGTAGTTGATCCAGGTTCTCTGGAAGAGGAGACAATGCTGTTAATTGTTGAGCCCTTTCAGTGGCCCCACACATCTTTAAATTTTTAGAAATATATGTGAGGCTGTGTTATGTACATCATATGCAGACCATCAGAGGTATTTAGATTCTCCAGAATCTGATACCCTCTTCTGGAGTGTCTGAAGACAGCTACAGTGTACTTATATCTAATAAATAAATAAATAAATAAATAAATAAATAAATAAATAAATAAATAAATAAACATTTTTTTAAAAGGATAAGAAAAAAATAAAGACTAGCAGGCCTGCCATCCTTATCTCTGTCTGTCTGTCTGTCTGTCTGATCCCCTGGAACTGGAGATGGGCCACCACATAGTTGCTGGTAGTTTAATCCCAGGTTCTCTGGAAGAGGAGACAATGCTGTTAATTGTTGAGCCCTTTCAGTGGCCCCACACATCTTTAAATTTTTAGAAATATATGTGAGGCTGTGTTTATGTACATTGTATGTAGACCATAAGAGGGATTTATATTCTCCAGAATCTGATACCCTCTTCTGGAGTGTCTGAAGACAGCTACAGTGTACTTATATCTAATAAATACATAAATAAATAAATAAATAAACATGTTTTAAAAAGGATAAGAAAGAAAGAAAAACCAGGCAGGCCTGCCATCCTTGTCTGTCTGTCTGTCTGTCTGTCTCTCTGATCCCCTGGATCTGGATATGGGCCACCATATAGTTGCTGGTAGTTGATCCCAGGTTCTCTGGAAGAGGAGACAATGCTGTTAATTGTTGAGCCCTCACAGTGGCCCCACCCATCTTTAAATTTTTAGAAATAAATGTGAAGCTGTTTTTACGTACATCATATGCATATCATAAGAGGGAATACATTCTCCAGAATCTGACACCCTCTTCCTGAGTGTCTGAAGACAGCTACAGTGTACTTATATATAATAAATTCATAAATAAATAAATAAACCTTTTTAAAAGGATAAGAAAGAAATAAAAACCAGGAAGGCCTGCCATCCTTGTCTGTATGTCTGTCTGTCTGTCTGATCGCCTGGAACTGGAGATGGGCCACCATATAGTTGCTTGTAGTTGATCCCAGGTTCTCTGGAAGAGGAGACAATGCTGTTAATTTTTGAGCCCTTTCAGTGGCCCCACCCATCTTTAAATTTTTATAAGTATATGTGAGGCTGTGTTCATGTACATCATATGCAGACCATAAGAGGGATTTAGATTCTCCAGAATCTGACACCCTCTTCTGGAGTGTCTGAAGACAGCTACAGTGTACTTATATCGAATAAATAAATAAATAAATAAATAAATAAATAAATAAATAAATAAATAAACATTTTTTAAAAGGATAAGAAAGAATGAAAGACCAGGTAGGCCTGCCATCCTTAACTCTATCTGTCTGTATCTCTGTCTGTCTGTCTGATCCCCTGGAACTGGAGATGGGCCACCATATAGTTGCTGGTAGTTGATCCCAGGTTCTCTGGAAGAGGAGACAATGATGTTAATTGTTGAGCCCTTTCAGTGGTCCTACCCATCTTTAAATTTTTAGAAGTATATATGAGGCTGTGTTTATGTACATCATATGCAGACCATAAGAGGGATATAGATTCTCCAGAATCTGAAACCCTCTTCTGGAGTGTCTGAAGACAGCTACAGTGTACTTTTATCTAATAAATACATACATAAATAAATAAATAAATAAATAAATAAATAAATAAATATACATTTTTTAAAAGGGATAAGAAAGAAAGAAAAACCAGGCAGGCTTCCATCCTTGTCTTTCTTTCTCTCTGTCTGTCTGTCTTGCCTAGCCCCTTGCGTAGCCTAGCCTAGCCCCTTGCCTTGCCTAGCCTAGCCCAGCCCTGCCTTGCCTAGCCCTGCCTATCCCTGTCTTTAACCAGGCTGGCCTCGAACTGAGAAACTGACTGCTTCTGCCTCCAGAGTGCTCTCATTAAGAGCTCAAGCCACCACTGACTGTTGGGTTTTCTAAGTCTTACATAGGTATGGTCTGTTTCTCAATTGTGAAACCCTAATTAACACATGTAGTCTGTCCTAGGTCAGCCATAGCTACAGACTGAGGCCTTTTCTAAAACAAAACAAAAGAAAACAAAAAAAATAGAAATAATAAAATAAATAAATTAAGAAACCACATGATATCTTTTCTTTCTTTCAATGATACTCAGAGTTTGAAGCAGTTCACCCATGAGACCTCAGCTCCGGACATTGAGGCTGTTTCCCTAACAAGTATTATGGCTGAACCTGAGGGGTTCTACTGCTGATTTGTGTCCCCCACTTTAAAAAAATAGTTGTTTTCAAAGGCTGCAGGTTCTTAGCTTTGTTCCTTGTTACAGTTGAGTCACAGCCCTGAAAGTTCAGTGGTAGTTAAAGGCACTGAGAAGGGCTTCCTATAGACATCAAAGACCAAGTCTTTGTTATTAAAAAGTTAATCTGGATTCCCCCACACCCTGGCATCCTTAGAATTCCTAGAAAGGAAGGCAGGGACCTGGGCAGAAGGGTGCAAGGCTACTGGTGTTTGTAAGTGGTAACAGAAAGCTTTCTCTTGTTGGTACCCTACCCCAAGTTACACTGTCACTTCTTTTTCCTAGTTGTTGTTTTGTAGGTTTGTATTCTCAACATAGACCCTTTTCCTTCCTAACCTTGGCTGTCCTGAACCTTACTGTCCTTGAACTCAGTGATTTGCCTGTCTTGCTGGGATGAAACTGTGAGCTACCATCCAGAAGGAAGCACCCTGCTGAGGTTAGATTGGGGTCTCTTCCATTTTCCTCTATGAACATGCATATGGCAGGCCTGTTCTTTCTTTTTTACTTTTCCTTTTCTTTTTAAAGATTTATTTATTTATTATATTTAAGTATGCTGTAGCTATCTTCAGACAGTCCAGAAGAGGGTGTCAGATTCTGAAGAATCTAAATCATTCTTATTGTCTGCATATGATGTATATAAACACAGCCTCACATATACTCAAAAAAAAAAAAGAAAGAAAGATGTGGCTACAGAGAGGGCTCAACAATTAAGAGCATTGTCTCCTCTTCCAGAGAACCTGGGCTCAATTACCAGTATTATATATGGTGGCCCATCTCCAGTTCCAGGGGATCTAATACTCTGTTCTGGAGTCTGTGGGCACAGCATACACATGCAAAACATTCTTACACAATCATTGAGAGAGGAGAGAGAGGGGTTGAGAGAGAGGGGAGGTAATCATACCTCCTGACGAGTTTGAAGACCTGAGCTTCATCACTCACACAAATAAATAAATGCAAAATATTTTTAAAAAATAAACTCTGCCATTGCCCTTTAAAAATTCCTAGAAAACAAGTTTTATAAGCAACAGTTATATTTACTATATCTAAAGTACAGTCATGAGCATATTCTCTAAATAGAAAAAGGCCTGTTAGTCTTAGAAATGGAAAAGACAAACCAAGGAAGGTTTGCAATTACATAATGAGGCAGCTCAGCCCAGCTCTTAGGTTGGAAATAAGACTGGAGAATAGGATACACCTGAAGACAGCCAGCCATTGCTTTTTGTTTTGGAGGCTGAAAGGATACACCTGAAGACAGCCAATGCTGTGTGATGGTGATCTGGTATTTTTTTTTAATTTTTAAAAACTTTAACACTTTTTATAAAACCTCTTTCTTTCTTTCTTTCTTTCTTTTCTTTCTTTTCTTTCTTCTCACCCTGGCCTAGCCTACCCTAGCCTACCCTAGCCTACCCTAGCCTACCCTAGCCTACCCTAGCCTACCCTAGCCTACCCTAGCCTACCCTAGCCTACCCTAGCCTACCCTAGCCTACCCTAGCCTACCCTAGCCTACCCTAGCCTACCCTAGCCCTGCCTAACCATGTCTTTCACCAGGGTGGCCTCGAACTCAGAAACTTACTGCCTCTGCCTACAGAGTGCTCTCATTAAGAGCTTGAGCCACCACTGAAGGTCGGGTTTTCTAAACCTTACCTTGCTCTTGGTGTCTGTTCTCAGCTGTGAAACCCTAATTAACACAGGTAGGCAGTCCTGGGTCAGCCAGAGCTACAGACTGAGGCCTTCTCTAAAAACAAATAAAACAAAACAAAACAACAAATAGAAATAATAAAATACATAAATTAAACAACCACAGCATAGCTTTTCTCTCTCTAGGTGGTACTCAGAAATTCCAGCAGTTGGCCTGTGACACCTCAGCTCAGTATATGTGAGGCTGTGTTTATGTACATCATACACAGACCATAAGAGGGATTTAGATTCTCTAGAATCTAACACACTCTTCTGGAGTGTCTGTAGACAGCTACAGTGTACTTATATATAATAAATACATAAATAAATAAACATTTTTTAAAGGATAAGAAAGAAAGAAAGACCAGGCAGGCCTGCCATCCTTATCTCTGTCTGTCTGTCTGTCTGATCCCGGGGAACTGGAGATGGGCCACCATATAGTGGCTGATAGTTGATCCCAGGTTCTCTGGAAGAGGAGACAATGCTGTTAATTGTTGAGCCCTTTCAGTGGCCCCACTCATCTTTAAATTTTTAGAAGTGTATGTGAGGCTGTGTTTATGTACATCATAGGCAGACTATAAGAGGGATTTAGATTCTCCAGAATCTGACACCCTCTTCTGGAGTGTCTGAAGACAGCTACAGTGTACTTATTCTAATAAATAAATAAATAAATAAATAAATAAATAAATAAATAAATAAATGAATAAATAAACTTTTTTTAAAATTGATAAGAAAAAAAGAAATACCAGGCAGGCCTGCCATCCTTATCTCTGTCTGTCTGTCTATCTGTCTTTCTGATTCCCTGGACCTGGAAATGGGCCACCATATAGTTGCTGGTAGTTGATCTCAGGTTCTCTGGAAGAGGAGACAATGCTGTTAATTGTTGAGCCCTTTCAGTGGCCCCACCCATCTTTAAATTTTTGGAAGTAAATGTGAGTCTGTGTTTATGTATATCATATGCAGACCATAAGAGGGATTTAGATTCTCCAGAATCTGACAACCTCTTCTGGAGTGTCTGAAGACCTCTACAGTGTACTTATATCTAATAAATACATAAATAAATAAATAAACATTTTTTCAAAAAGGATAAGAAAGAAAGAACAACCAGGCAGGCCTGCCATCCTTGTCTGTTTGTCTGTCTGTCTGTCTGATCCCCTGAAACTGGAGATGGGCCACCATATTTTTGCTGGTAGTTGATCCCAGGTTCTCTGTAAGAGGAGACAATGCTGTTAATTGTTGAGCCCTTCAGTGGCCCCACCCATCTTTAAATTTTTAGAAGTATATGTGAGGCTTTGTTTATGTACATCATATGCAGACCATAAGAGGGATTTATATTCTCCAGAATCTGACACCCTCTTCTGGAGTATCTGAAGGCAGCTACAGGGTACTTATATCTAATAAATAAATGAATAAATAAATAAATAAATAAACATTTTTTAAAAGGATAAGAAAAAATGAAAGACCAGGCAGGCCTGCCATCCTTATCTCTGTCTGTCTGTCTGTCTGTCTGATCTCCTGGAACTGGAGATGGGCCACCATATAGTTGCTGGTAGTTGATCCCAGGTTCTCTGGAAGAGGAGACAATGCTGTTAATTGTTGAGCCCTTTCAGTGGCCCCACTCATCTTTAAATTTTTAGAGGTGTATGTGAGGCTGTGTTTATGTACATCATATGCAGACAATAAGAGGGATTTAGATTCTCCAGAATATGACACCCTCTTCTGGAGTGTCTGAAGATAGCTACAGTGTACTTATATCTAATAAATACATAAATAAATAAATAAATAAATAAACATTTTTTAAAAAGGATAAGAAAGAAAGAAAGACCAGGCAGGCCTTCCATCCTTATCTCTGTCTGTCTGTCTGTCTCTCTGTCTGATCCCCTGGAACTGGAGATGGGCAACCATATAGTTGCTTGTAGTTGATCCCAGGTTCTCTGGAAGAGGAGACAATGCTCTTAATTATTGAGCCCTTTCAGTGGCCCCACCCATCTTTAAATTTTTAGAAGTATATGTGAGGCTGTGTTTATGTACATCATATGCAGACCATAAGAGGGATTTAGATTCTCCAAAATCTGACACCCTCTACTGGAGTGTCTGAAGACAGCTACAGTGTACTTATATCTAAAAAATACATACATACATACATAAATAAATAAATAAATAAATAAATAAATAAATAAATAAATAAACATTTTTAAAAATGGATAAGAAAGAAAGAAAGACCAGGCAGGCATGCCATCCTTATCCTTGTCTGTTTCTCTGTCTGTCTCTCTGATCCCCTGGAACTGGAGATGGGCCACCATATAGTTGATGGTAGTTGATCCCAGGTTCTCTGGAGAGGAGATAATGCTGTTAATTGTTGAGCCCTTTCAGTGGTCCCACCCATCTTTAAATTTTTAGAAGTATATGTGAGTCTCTGTTTATGTATATCATATGCAGACCATAACAAGGATTTAGATTCTCCAGAATCTGACACCCTCTACTGGAGTGTCTGAAGACAGCTACAGTGTAATTATATCTAATAAATTCATAAATAAACAAATAAACATTTTTAAAAAAGGATAATAAAGAAAGAGAGACCAGGCAGGCCTGCCATCCTTGTCTGTCTGTCTGTCTGTCTGATCCCCGGAACTGGAGTTGGGCCACCATATAATTGCTGGTAGTTGATCCCAGGTTCTCTGGAAGAGGAGACAATGCTGTTAATTGTTGAGCCCTTTCAGTGGCCCCACCCATCTTTAAGTTTTTAGAGGTATATGTGAGGCTGTGTTTATGTACATCATATGCAGATCATAAGAGGGATATAGATTCTCCAGAATCTGAAACCCTCTTCGGGAGTGTTTGAAGACAGCTACCGTGTACTTTTATCTAATAAATACATACATAAATTAATAAACATTTTTAAAAAGGATAAGAAAGAAAGAAAGACCAGGCAGGCCTGCCACCTTGTCTGTCTGTCTGTGTGTCTGTCTCTCTATCTGTCAGATCCCCTGGAACTGGAGATGCGCCACCATATTTTTGCTGGTAGTTGATCCCAGGTTCTCTGGAAGAGGAGACAATGCTGGTATTTGTTGAGCCCTTTAAGTGGCCCCACCCATCTTTAAATTTTTAGAAGTATATGTGAGGCTGTGTTTATATACATCATATGCAGACCATAAGAGGGATTTAGATTCTCCGTAATCTGACACCCTCTTCTGGATTGTCTGAAGACAGCTACTGTGTACTTATATCTAATAAATACATACATAAATAAATAAATAAACATTTTTTAAAAGGATAAGAAGGAAAGAAAGACCAGGTAGGCCTGCCATCCTTATCTCTGTCTGTCAGTCTGTCTGTCTGATCCCCTGGAACTAGAGATGGGCCACCATATAGTTGCTGGTAGTTGATCCCAGGTTCTCTGGAAGAGGAGACAATGCTGTTAATTGTTGAGCCCTTTCAGTGGCCCCACCCATCTTTAAATTTTTAGAAGTATATGTGAGGCTGTGTTTATGTACATTGTATGCAGACCATAAGAGGGATTTAGATTCTCCAGAAACTGATACCCTCTTCTGGAGTGTCTGAAGACATCTACAGTGTACTTATATCTAATAAAGAAAGAAAGAAAGAAAGAAAGAAAGAAAGAAAGAAAGAAAGAAAGAAAGAAAGAAAGAAAGAAAGAAAGAAAGAAAGATGTTTTAAAAAGGATAAGAAAGAATGAAAAACCAGACAGGCCTGCCATTCTAGTCTGTCTGTCTGTCTGTCTGTCTGATCCCCTGGAACTGGAGATGGGCCATTATATAGTTGCTGGTAGTTGATCCCAGGTTCTCTGGAAGAGGAGACAATGCTGTTAATTGTTGAGCCCTTTCAGTGGCCCCACACATCTTTAAATTTTTGGAAGTAATTGTGAGTCTGTGCTTATGTACATCATTTGCAGTCCATAAGAGGGATTTAGATTCTCCAGAATCTGACACCCTCTTCCTCAGTGTCTGAAGACAGCTACAGTGTACTTATATCTAATATACATTAATAAATAAATAAACATTTCTTAAAAAGGATAAGAAAGAAAGAAAGACCAGGCAGGCCTGCCATCCTTATC
The DNA here is from genome assembly GCF_978045245.1 of Mus caroli. Lineage (NCBI taxonomy): Eukaryota > Metazoa > Chordata > Mammalia > Rodentia > Muridae > Mus > Mus caroli. The sequence continues at coordinate 125,827 of NW_028227429.1, read as the reverse complement.
TCTATCTGTCTGTATGTCTGTCTGTCTGTCTGATCCCCTGGAACTGGAGATGGGCCACCATATAGTTGCTGGTAGTTGAACCCAGGTTCTCTGGAAGAGGAGACAATGCTGTTAATTTTTGAGCAGTAAAGTGGCCCCACCCATCTTAAATTTTTAGAAGTATATGTGAGGCTGTGTTTATGTACCTGTATGCAGATCATAAGAGGGATTTAGATTGTCCAGAATCTGACACCGTCTTCTGGAGTGTCTGAAGACTGCTACCATGTACTTATATCTAATAAATAAATAAATAAATAAATAAATAAATAATCATTTTTTAAAAATGATAAGAAAAACAGAAAGTCCAGGCAGGCCTGCGTTCCTTAACTCTGTCTGTCTGTCTGTCTGATCCCGGGGAACTGGAGATGGGCCACCATATAGTGGCTGATAGTTAATCCCAGGTTCTCTGGAAGAGGAGACAATGCTGTTAATTGTTGAGCCCTCACCATATTGCAGGTCCTAAAAGTATGAATTTTTCAGTGTTTCTCACCATATTCCAGGTACTACTGCGTGATTTTCTCATTTTTCGACTTTTTCAGGGTTTCTCACCATATTGCAAGTCCTACAAGTGTGAATTTCTTATTTTTGGACTTTTTTAGGGTTTCTCACCATATTCCAGCTCCTACAGTGTGTTTTTGTCATTTTTTGTCTTTTTCACGCTTTCTCATCTTATTCCAAGTCCTATATTGTGATTTTCTCATTTTTTGCCTTTTGCAGGGTTTCTCACCATATTGCAGGTACTACAAGTTTGATTTTCTTATTTTTCGATCTTTCAGGGTTTCTCACCATATTCCAGGTCCTACAGTGTGATTTTCTCATTTTTAGACTTTTTCAGGGTTTCTCACCATATTGGAGGTTCTACAAGTGTGATTTTCTTATTTTTCGACTTTTTCAGGGTTTACTCACCATATTCCAGCTTCTACAGTGTATTTTTCTCATTTTTTGACTTTTTCACGGTTTCTCATCATATTCTAAATCCTACAGTGTGAATTTCTCATTTTTGGAATTTTTCAGGGGTTTCTCACCATATTGCAGGTACTACAAGTTTGATTTTCTTATTTTTCGACTGTTTCAGTGTTTCTCACCATATTGCAGGTCCAACTGTGTGATTTTCTCATTTTGAGACTTTTTCAATGTTTCTCACCATATTCCAGCTACTACAGTCTGATTTTCTCATTTTTGACTTTTTCAGGGTTTCTCATCATATTCCAAGTCCTAGAGTGTGATTTTTCCAATTTTTCGACTTTTTCAGAGTTTCTCACCATATTCCAGGTTCCACAGTGTGATTTTCTCATTTTTTGACTTTTTCAGGATTGCTCACCATATTCCATCTTCTACATTGTGATTTTCTCATTTTTCAACTTTTTCAGGGTTTCTCATCTTATTCCAAGTCCTACAGTGAAATTTTCTCATTTTCTGACTTTTTCAGGTTGTCTCATCTTATTCCAAGTCCTACAGTGTGATTTTCTCATTTTTCGACTTTTTCAGGGTTTCTCACCATATTGTAGGTCCTACACGTGTGAATTTCTTAATTTTGGACTTTTTCAGGGTTTCTCACCATATTCCAGGTACTACAGTGTGATTTTCTCATTTTAAGACTTTTTCATGGTCTCTCACAATATTGCATGTCCTACAAGTGTGTATATCTTATTTTTCTACTTTTTAACGGTTTCTCTCCATATTCCATCTCCTACCGTGTACTTTTGTCATTTTTTGTCTTTTTCACGGTTTCTTATTTTATTCCAAGTCCTACAGTGTGATTTTCTCATTTTTTGACTTTTTCAGGGTTTCTCATCATATTCCAAGTCCTACAGTGTGATTTTCTCATTTTTTGACTTTTTCAGGGTTTCTCATCTTATTCCAAGTCCTAGAGTGTGATTTTTCTAATTTTTCAACTTTTTCAGATTTTATCACCATATTCCTTTTACTACAGTTTGATTTTTCTCATTTTTGACTTTTTCAAGGTTTCTCACCATATTCCATGTCCTAAAGTGTGATTTTCTCATTTTAAGACTTTTTCAGGGTTTCTCACCATATTCCAGGTACTACAGTGTGATTTTCTTATTTTACACTTTTTCAGTGTTTCTGACCAAATTTCAGGACCTACTGCGTGATTTTCTCATTTTTCGACTTTTTCAGGGTTTCTCACCATATTTCAGGTCCTACACTGTGATTTTCTCATTTTTCGACTTTTTCAGGGTTTTTCACAATATTGGAGTTCCTACAAGTGTGGTTTTCTTATTTTTCGACTCTTTCAGGGTTTCTCATCATATTCCAGCTCCTACAGTGTATTATTCTCATTTTTTGACTTTTTCACGGTTTCTCATCATATTCCAAATCCTACAGTGTGATTTTCTCATTTTTGGAATTTTTCAGGGTTTCTCACCATATTGCAGGTACTACAAGTTTGATTTTCTTATTTTTCGACTGTTTCAGTGTTTCTCACCATACTGCAGATCCTATTGTGTGATTTTAATCATTTTTCGTCTTTTTCAGGGTTTCTCATCATATTCCAAGCCCTACAGTTTGATTTTTCTAATTTTTTGACTTTTTCAGAGTTTCTCAACATATTCCAGGTTCTACAGTGTGATTTTTCTAATTTTTTGAATTTTTCAGGGTTGCTCACCATACTCGATCTTCTACAGTGTGATTTTCTCATTTTTCGACTGTTTCAGGGTTTCTCACTATATTGCAGGTCCTACAAGTGTGAATTTCTTATTTTTGGACTTTTTCAGGGTTTTTCATCATATTCCAAGTCCTATACTGTGATTTTTGCATTTTTCGAATTTTTCAGGGATTCTCAGCATATTCCGGGTCCTACAGTTTGATTTTCTAATTTTTCATGTTTTTCAGAGTTTCTCACCATATCCCAAGTCCTACAGTGTGATTTTCTAATATTAAGACTTTTTCAGGGTCTCTCACCATATTGCATATCCTATAAGTGTGTATTTCTTATTTTTGAACTTTTTCAGGGTTTCTCACAATATTCCAGCTCCTACAGTGTGTTTTTGTCATTTTTTTTTCTTTTTCACGGTTTCTCATCTTATTCCAAGTCCTACAGTGTGATTTTCTCATTTTTCGACTTTTTCAGGGTTTCTCACATTATTGCAGGTCCTACAAGTGTGAATTTCTTATTTTTGGACTTTTTCAGGGTTTCTCACCATATTCCAGCTACTACAGTCTGATTTTCTCATTTTTGACTTTTTCACGGTTTCTCATCTTATTCCAAGTCCTATATTGTGATTTTCTCATTTTTTGACTTTTTCAGGGTTTCTCACCATATTGCAGGTACTTCAAGTTTGATTTTCTTATTTTTCGATCTTTCAGGGTTTCTCACCATATTCCAGGTCCTACTGTTTGATTTTCTCATTTTTAGACTTTTTCAGGGTTTCTCACCTTATTCCAGGTACTACAGTGTGATTTTCTAATTTTTTGACTTTTTCAGGGTTTCTTATCATATTCCAAGTCCTAGAGTGTGATTTTCTCTTTTTTCGACTTTTTCAGAGTTTCTCACCATATTCCAGGTCCTACCGTGTGATTTTCTCATTTTAAGACTTTTTCAGGGTTTCTCTACATATTCCAACTCCTTCGGTGTATTTTTCTCATTTTTCGACTTTTTTAGGGTTTCTCATCTTATTCCAAGTCCTACAGTGTGATTTTCTCATTTTAAGACTTTTTCAGGGTTTCTCAACATATTCCAGGTCCTACAGTGTGATTTTCTCATTTTTCGACTTTTTCAGGGTTTCTCACCATATTGGAGGTTCTACAAGTGTGATTTTCTTATTTTTCGACTTTTTCAGGGTTTACTCACCATATTCCAGCTTCTACAGTGTATTTTAATCATTTTTTGACTTTTTCACGGTTTCTCATCATATTCTAAATCCTACAGTTTGATTTTCTCATTTTTGGAATTTTTTAGGGTTTCTCACCATATTGCAGTTACTACAAGTTTGATTTTCTTATTTTTCGACTGTTTCAGTGTTTCTCACCATATTGCAGGTCCAAATGTGTGATTTTCTCATTTTGAGACTTTTTCAATGTTTCTCACCATATTCCAGCTACTACAGTCTGATTTTCTCATTTTTGACTTTTTCAGGGTTTCTCATCATATTCCAAGTCCTCGAGTGTGATTTTTCCAATTTTTCGCCTTTTTCAGAGTTTCTCACCATATTCCAGGTTCCACAGTGTGATTTTCTCATTTTTTGACTTTTTCAGGATTGCTCACCATATTCCATCTTCTACATTGTGATTTTCTCATTTTTCAACTTTTTCAGGGTTTCTCATCTTATTCCAAGTCCTACAGTGAAATTTTCTCATTTTTTGACTTTTTCAGGGTGTCTCATCTTATTCCAAGTCCTACAGTGTGATTTTCTCATTTTTCGACTTTTTCAGGGTTTCTCACCATATTGCAGGTACTACAAGTTTGATTTTCTTATTTTTCGACTGTTTCAGTGTTTCTCACCATATTGCAGGTCCAAATGTGTGATTTTCTCATTTTGAGACTTTTTCAATGTTTCTCACCATATTCCAGCTACTACAGTCTGATTTTCTCATTTTTGACTTTTTCAGGGTTTCTCATCATATTCCAAGTCCTCGAGTGTGATTTTTCCAATTTTTCGCCTTTTTCAGAGTTTCTCACCATATTCCAGGTTCCACAGTGTGATTTTCTCATTTTTTGACTTTTTCAGGATTGCTCACCATATTCCATCTTCTACATTGTGATTTTCTCATTTTTCAACTTTTTCAGGGTTTCTCATCTTATTCCAAGTCCTACAGTGAAATTTTCTCATTTTTTGACTTTTTCAGGGTGTCTCATCTTATTCCAAGTCCTACAGTGTGATTTTCTCATTTTTCGACTTTTTCAGGGTTTCTCACCATATTGCAGGTCCTACAAGTTTGATTTTCTTATTTTTCGACTGTTTCAGTGTTTCTCACCATATTGCAGGTCCAACTGTGTGATTTTCTCATTTTGAGACTTTTTCAATGTTTCTCACCATATTCCAGCTACTACAGTCTGATTTTCTCATTTTTGACTTTTTCAGGGTTTCTCATCATATTCCAAGTCCTAGAGTGTGATTTTTCCAATTTTTCGCCTTTTTCAGAGTTTCTCACCATATTCCAGGTTCCACAGTGTGATTTTCTCATTTTTTGACTTTTTCAGGATTGCTCACCATATTCCATCTTCTACATTGTGATTTTCTCATTTTTTAACTTTTTCAGGGTTTCTCATTTATTCCAAGTCCTACAGTGTGATTTTCTCATTTTTCGACTTTTTCAGGGTTTCTCACCATATTGCAGCTCCTACACGTGTGAATTTCTTATTTTTGGACTTTTTCAGGGTTTCTCACCATATTCCAGGTACTACAGTGTGATTTTCTCATTTTAAGAGTTTTTCAGGGTCTCTCACCATATTGCATGTCCTAAAAGTGTGTATATCTTATTTTTCTACTTTTTAACGGTTTCTCTCCATATTCCATCTCCTACCGTGTACTTTTGTCATTTTTTGTCTTTTTCACGGTTTCTCATTTTATTCCAAGTCCTACAGTGTGATTTTCTCATTTTTTGACTTTTTCAGGGTTTCTCACCATATTGCAGGTCCTACAAGTGTGAATTTCTTATTTTTCGACATTTTCAGAGTTTCTCACCATATTCCAGGTCCTACAGTGTGATTTTCTCATTTTAAGACTTTTTCAGTGTTTCTCACCATATTCAAGGTACTACTGCGTGATTTTCTCATTTTTCGACTTTTTCAGGGTTTCTCACCATATTGCAAGTCCTACAAGTGTGAATTTCTTATTTTTGGACTTTTTTAGGGTTTCTCACCATATTCCAGCTCCTACAGTGTGTTTTTGTCATTTTTAGACTTTTTCAGGGTTGCTCACCATATTCCAGGTACTACAGTGTGATTTTCTCATTTTTTTGACTTTTTCAGGGTTTCTCATCATATTCCAAGTCCTAGAGTGTGATTTTCTCTTTTTTCGACTTTTTCAGAGTTTCTCACCATATTCCAGGTCCTACAGTGTGATTTTCTCATTTTTTGACTTTTTCAGGATTGCTCACCATATTCCATCTTCTACATTGTGATTTTCTCATTTTTCAACTTTTTCAGGGTTTCTCATCTTATTCCAAGTGCTACAGTGAAATTTTCTCATTTTTTGACTTTTTCATGGTGTCTCATCTTATTCCAAGTCCTACAGTGTGATTTTCTCATTTTTCGACTTTTTCAGGGTTTCTCACCATATTGCAAGTCCTACAAGTGTGAATTTCTTATTTTTGGACTTTTTTAGGGTTTCTCACCATATTCCAGCTCCTACAGTGTGTTTTTGTCATTTTTTGTCTTTTTCACGGTTTCTCATCTTATTCCAAGTCCTATATTGTGATTTTCTCATTTTTAGACTTTTTCAGGGTTTCTCATCTTATTCCAAGTCCTACAGTGAAATTTTCTCATTTTTTGACTTTTTCAGGGTGTCTCATCTTATTCCAAGTCCTACAGTGTGATTTTCTCATTTTTCAACTTTTTCAGGGTTTCTCATCTTATTCCAAGTCCTACAGTGAAATTTTCTCATTTTTTGACTTTTTCAGGGTGTCTCATCTTATTCCAAGTCCTACAGTGTGATTTTCTCATTTTTCGACTTTTTCAGGGTTTCTCACCATATTGCAGGTACTACAAGTTTGATTTTCTTATTTTTCGACTGTTTCAGTGTTTCTCACCATATTGCAGGTCCAAATGTGTGATTTTCTCATTTTGAGACTTTTTCAATGTTTCTCACCATATTCCAGCTACTACAGTCTGATTTTCTCATTTTTGACTTTTTCAGGGTTTCTCATCATATTCCAAGTCCTCGAGTGTGATTTTTCCAATTTTTCGCCTTTTTCAGAGTTTCTCACCATATTCCAGGTTCCACAGTGTGATTTTCTCATTTTTTTACTTTTTCAGGATTGCTCACCATATTCCATCTTCTACATTGTGATTTTCTCATTTTTCAACTTTTTCAGGGTTTCTCATCTTATTCCAAGTCCTACAGTGAAATTTTCTCATTTTTTGACTTTTTCAGGGTGTCTCATCTTATTCCAAGTCCTACAGTGTGATTTTCTCATTTTTCGACTTTTTCAGGGTTTCTCACCATATTGCAGGTCCTACAAGTTTGATTTTCTTATTTTTCGACTGTTTCAGTGTTTCTCACCATATTGCAGGTCCAACTGTGTGATTTTCTCATTTTGAGACTTTTTCAATGTTTCTCACCATATTCCAGCTACTACAGTCTGATTTTCTCATTTTTGACTTTTTCAGGGTTTCTCATCATATTCCAAGTCCTAGAGTGTGATTTTTCCAATTTTTCGCCTTTTTCAGAGTTTCTCACCATATTCCAGGTTCCACAGTGTGATTTTCTCATTTTTTGACTTTTTCAGGATTGCTCACCATATTCCATCTTCTACATTGTGATTTTCTCATTTTTTAACTTTTTCAGGGTTTCTCATTTATTCCAAGTCCTACAGTGTGATTTTCTCATTTTTCGACTTTTTCAGGGTTTCTCACCATATTGCAGCTCCTACACGTGTGAATTTCTTATTTTTGGACTTTTTCAGGGTTTCTCACCATATTCCAGGTACTACAGTGTGATTTTCTCATTTTAAGAGTTTTTCAGGGTCTCTCACCATATTGCATGTCCTAAAAGTGTGTATATCTTATTTTTCTACTTTTTAACGGTTTCTCTCCATATTCCATCTCCTACCGTGTACTTTTGTCATTTTTTGTCTTTTTCACGGTTTCTCATTTTATTCCAAGTCCTACAGTGTGATTTTCTCATTTTTTGACTTTTTCAGGGTTTCTCACCATATTGCAGGTCCTACAAGTGTGAATTTCTTATTTTTCGACATTTTCAGAGTTTCTCACCATATTCCAGGTCCTACAGTGTGATTTTCTCATTTTAAGACTTTTTCAGTGTTTCTCACCATATTCAAGGTACTACTGCGTGATTTTCTCATTTTTCGACTTTTTCAGGGTTTCTCACCATATTGCAAGTCCTACAAGTGTGAATTTCTTATTTTTGGACTTTTTTAGGGTTTCTCACCATATTCCAGCTCCTACAGTGTGTTTTTGTCATTTTTAGACTTTTTCAGGGTTGCTCACCATATTCCAGGTACTACAGTGTGATTTTCTCATTTTTTTGACTTTTTCAGGGTTTCTCATCATATTCCAAGTCCTAGAGTGTGATTTTCTCTTTTTTCGACTTTTTCAGATTTTCTCACCATATTCCAGGTCCTACAGTGTGATTTTCTCATTTTTTGACTTTTTCAGGATTGCTCACCATATTCCATCTTCTACATTGTGATTTTCTCATTTTTCAACTTTTTCAGGGTTTCTCATCTTATTCCAAGTGCTACAGTGAAATTTTCTCATTTTTTGACTTTTTCATGGTGTCTCATCTTATTCCAAGTCCTACAGTGTGATTTTCTCATTTTTCGACTTTTTCAGGGTTTCTCACCATATTGCAAGTCCTACAAGTGTGAATTTCTTATTTTTGGACTTTTTTAGGGTTTCTCACCATATTCCAGCTCCTACAGTGTGTTTTTGTCATTTTTTGTCTTTTTCACGGTTTCTCATCTTATTCCAAGTCCTATATTGTGATTTTCTCATTTTTAGACTTTTTCAGGGTTTCTCACCATATTGCAGGTACTACAAGTTTGATTTTCTTATTTTTCAATCTTTCAGGGTTTCTCACCATATTCCAGGTCCTACTGTTTGATTTTCTCATTTTTAAACTTTTTCAGGGTTTCTCACCATATTCCAGGTACTACAGTGTGATTTTCTCATTTTTTGACTTTTTCAGGGTTTCTCATCATATTCCAAGTCCTAGAGTGTGATTTTCTCTTTTTTCGACTTTTTCAGAGTTTCTCACCATATTCCAGGTCCTACCGTGTGATTTTCTCATTTTAAGACTTTTTCAGGGTTTCTCAACATATTCCAACTCCTTCAGTGTATTTTTCTCATTTTTCGACTTTTTTAGGTTTCTCATCTTATTCCAAGTCCTACAGTGTGATTTTCTCATTTTAAGACTTTTTCAGGGTTTCTCAACATATTCCAGGTCCTACAGTGTGATTTTCTCATTTTTCGACTTTTTCAGGGTTTCTCACCATATTGGAGGTTCTACAAGTGTGATTTTCTCATTTTTCGACTTTTTCAGGGTTTACTCACCATATTCCAGCTTCTACAGTGTATTTTTCTCATTTTTTGACTTTTTTCACGGTTTCTCATCATATTCTAAATCCTACAGTGTGATTTTCTCATTTTTGGAATTTTTTTAGGGTTTCTCACCATATTGCAGGTACTACAAGTTTGATTTTCTTATTTTTCGACTGTTTCAGTGTTTCTCACCATATTGCAGGTCCAACTGTGTGATTTTCTCATTTTGAGACTTTTTCAATGTTTCTCACCATATTCCAGCTACTACAGTCTGATTTTCTCATTTTTGACTTTTTCAGGGTTTCTCATCATATTCCAAGTCCTAGAGTGTGATTTTTCCAATTTTTCGCCTTTTTCAGAGTTTCTCACCATATTCCAGGTTCCACAGTGTGATTTTCTCATTTTTTGACTTTTTCAGGATTGCTCACCATATTCCATCTTCTACATTGTGATTTTCTCATTTTTCAACTTTTTCAGGGTTTCTCATCTTATTCCAAGTCCTACAGTGTGATTTTCTCATTTTTCGACTTTTTCAGGGTTTCTCACCATATTGCAGGTCCTACACGTGTGAATTTCTTATTTTTGGACTTTTTCAGGGTTTCTCACCATATTCCAGGTACTACAGTGTGATTTTCTTATTTTAAGAGTTTTTCAGAGTCTCTCACCATATTGCATGTCCTACAAGTGTGTATATCTTATTTTTCTACTTTTTAACGGTTTCTCTCCATATTCCATCTCCTACCGTGTACTTTTGTCATTTTTTGTCTTTTTCACGGTTTTTCATTTTATTCCAAGTCCTACAGTGTGATTTTCTCATTTTTTGACTTTTTCAGGGTTTCTTACCATATTGCAGGTCCTACAAGTGTGAATTTCTTATTTTTCGACATTTTCAGAGTTTCTCACCATATTCCAGGTCCTACAGTGTGATTTTCTCATTTTAAGACTTTTTCAGTGTTTCTCACCATATTCCAGGTACTACTGCGTGATTTTCTCATTTTTCGACTTTTTCAGGGTTTCTCACCATATTGCAAGTCCTACAAGTGTGAATTTCTTATTTTTGGACTTTTTTAGGTTTTCTCACCATATTCCAGCTCCTACAGTGTGTTTTTGTCATTTTTAGACTTTTTCAGGGTTGCTCACCATATTCCAGGTACTACAGTGTGATTTTCTCATTTTTTTGACTTTTTCAGGGTTTCTCATCATATTCCAAGTCCTAGAGTGTGATTTTCTCTTTTTTCGACTTTTTCAGAGTTTCTCACCATATTCCAGGTCCTACAGTGTGATTTTCTCATTTTTTGACTTTTTCAGGATTGCTCACCATATTCCATCTTCTACATTGTGATTTTCTCATTTTTCAACTTTTTCAGGGTTTCTCATCTTATTCCAAGTCCTACAGTGAAATTTTCTCATTTTTTGACTTTTTCATGGTGTCTCATCTTATTCCAAGTCCTACAGTGTGATTTTCTCATTTTTCGACTTTTTCAGGGTTTCTCACCATATTGCAAGTCCTACAAGTGTGAATTTCTTATTTTTGGACTTTTTTAGGGTTTCTCACCATATTCCAGCTCCTACAGTGTGTTTTTGTCATTTTTTGTCTTTTTCACGGTTTCTCATCTTATTCCAAGTCCTATATTGTGATTTTCTCATTTTTTGCCTTTTGCAGGGTTTCTCACCATATTGCAGGTACTACAAGTTTGATTTTCTTATTTTTCGAGCTTTCAGGGTTTCTCACCATATTCCACATCCTACAGTGTGATTTTCTCATTTTTTGACTTTTTCAGGGTTTCACACCATTTTGGAGGTTCTACAAGTGTGATTTTCTTATTTTTCGACTTTTTCAGGGTTTCCACCATATTGGAGGTTCTACAAGTGTGATTTTCTTATTTTTCGACTTTTTCAGGGTTTACTCACCATATTCCAGCTTCTACAGTGTATTTTTCTCATTTTTTGACTTTTTCACGGTTTCTCATCATATTCTAAATCCTACAGTGTGATTTTCTCATTTTTGGAATTTTTCAGGGTTTCTCACCATATTGCAGGTACTACAAGTTTGATTTTCTAATTTTTCGACTGTTTCAGTGTTTCTCACCATATTGCAGGTCCAACTGTGTGATTTTCTCATTTTGAGACTTTTTCAATGTTTCTCACCATATTCCAGCTACTATAGTCTGATTTTCTCATTTTTGACTTTTTCAGGGTTTCTCATCATATTCCAAGTCCTAGAGTGTGATTTTTCCAATTTTTCGCCTTTTTCAGAGTTTCTCACCATATTCCAGGTTCCACAGTGTGATTTTCTCATTTTTTGACTTTTTCAGGTTTTCCCATCATATTTCAAATCCTACAGTGTGATTTTCTTTTTTTCCGACTTTTAAAGGGTTTCTTACCATATTCCATGTCCTAGTCTGTAATTTTCTCATTTTTCGACTTTTTCAGGGTTTCTCACCATATTGCAGGTCCTACACGTGTGAATTTCTTATTTTTGGACTTTTTCAGGGTTTCTCACCATATTCCAGGTACTAAAGTGTGATTATCTCATTTTAAGACTTTTTCAGGGTCTCTCACCATATTGCATGTCCTACAAGTGTGTATATCTTATTTTTCTACTTTTTAACGGTTTCTTTCCATATTCCATCTCCTACCGTGTACTTTTGTCATTTTTTGTCTTTTTCACGGTTTCTCATTTTATTCCAAGTCCTACAGTGTGATTTTCTCATTTTTTGACTTTTTCAGGGTTTCTCACCATATTGCAGGTCCTACAAGTGTGAATTTCTTATTTTTCGACATTTTCAGAGTTTCTCACCATATTCCAGCTCCTACAGTGTGATTTTCTCATTTTAAGACTTTTTCAGTGTTTCTCACCATATTCCAGGTACTACTGCGTGATTTTCTCATTTTTCGACTTTTTCAGGGTTTCTCACCATATTGCAAGTCCTACAAGTGTGAATTTCTTATTTTTGGACTTTTTTAGGTTTTCTCACCATATTCCAGCTCCTACAGTGTGTTTTTGTCATTTTTAGACTTTTTCAGGGTTGCTCACCATATTCCAGGTACTACAGTGTGATTTTCTCATTTTTTTGACTTTTTCAGGGTTTCTCATCATATTCCAAGTCCTAGAGTGTGATTTTCTCTTTTTTCGACTTTTTCAGAGTTTCTCACCATATTCCAGGTCCTACAGTGTGATTTTCTCATTTTTTGACTTTTTCAGGATTGCTCACCATATTCCATCTTCTACATTGTGATTTTCTCATTTTTCAACTTTTTCAGGGTTTCTCATCTTATTCCAAGTCCTACAGTGAAATTTTCTCATTTTTTGACTTTTTCATGGTGTCTCATCTTATTCCAAGTCCTACAGTGTGATTTTCTCATTTTTCGACTTTTTCAGGGTTTCTCACCATATTGCAAGTCCTACAAGTGTGAATTTCTTATTTTTAAACTTTTTTAGGGTTTCTCACCATATTCCAGCTCCTACAGTGTGTTTTTGTCATTTTTTGTCTTTTTCACGGTTTCTCATCTTATTCCAAGTCCTATATTGTGATTTTCTCATTTTTTGCCTTTTGCAGGGTTTCTCACCATATTGCAGGTACTACAAGTTTGATTTTCTTATTTTTCGAGCTTTCAGGGTTTCTCACCATATTCCACATCCTACAGTGTGATTTTCTCATTTTAAGACTTTTTCAGGGTTTCTCACCATATTGGATGTTCTACAAGTGTGATTTTCTTATTTTTCGACTTTTTCAGGGTTTCTCACCATATTTGAGGTTCTACAAGTGTGATTTTCTTATTTTTCGACTTTTTCAGCGTTTACTCACCATATTCTAGCTTCTACAGTGTATTTTTCTCATTTTTTGACTTTTTCACGGTTTCTCATCATATTCTAAATCCTACAGTGTGATTTTCTCATTTTTGGAATTTTTCAGGGTTTCTCACCATATTGCAGGTACTACAAGTTTGATTTTCTTATTTTTCGACTGTTTCAGTGTTTCTCACCATATTGCAGGTCCAACTGTGTGATTTTCTCATTTTGAGACTTTTTCAATGTTTCTCACCATATTCCAGCTACTACAGTCTGATTTTCTCATTTTTGACTTTTTCAGGGTTTCTCATCATATTCCAAGTCCTAGAGTGTGATTTTTGCTTTTTTCGACTTTTTCAGAGTTTCTCACCATATTCCAGGTTCCACAGTGTGATTTTCTCATTTTTTGACTTTTTCAGGTTTTCCCATCATATTCCAAATCCTACAGTGTGATTTTCTCTTTTTCCGACTTTTAAAGGGTTTCTTACCATATTCCATGTCCTAGTCTGTAATTTTCTCATTTTTCGACTTTTTCAGGGTTTCTCACCATATAGGAGGTCTTACTTGTGTGATTATCTTATTCTTCGACTTTTTCAGGTTTTCTCACCACATTCCAACTCCTACAGTATATTTTTCTCATTTTTGACTTTTACATGGTTTCTCATCATATTCCAAATCCTACAGTGTGATTTTTTCATTTTTCGACTTTTTCAGGGTTTCTCACCATATTGCAGGTACTTCAAGTTTGATTTTCTTATATTTCGACTGTTTCACGGTTTCTCACCATATTTCAGGTCCTACTGTGTGTTTTTCTCATTTTTCGACTTTTTCAGGGTTTCTCACCATATTGGAGGTCCTACAATTGTGATTTTCTAATTTTTTTAACCTTTTCAGGGTATCTCTCCATATTCCAGCTCCTACAGTGTATTTTTCTCATTTTTTTATTTTTTCACGGTTTCTCATCATATTCTAAATCCTACAGTGTGATTTTCTCATTTTTGGAATTTTTCAGGGTTTCTCACCATATTGCAGGTACTACAAGTTTGATTTTCTTATTTTTCGACTGTTTCAGTGTTTCTCACCATATTGCAGGTCCAACTGTGTGTTTTTCTCATTTTGAGACTTTTTCAATGTTTCTCACCATATTCCAGCTACTACAGTCTGATTTTCTCATTTTTGACTTTTTCAGGGTTTCTCATCATATTCCAAGTCCTAGAGTGTGATTTTTCCAATTTTTCGCCTTTTTCAGAGTTTCTCACCATATTCCAGGTTCCACAGTGTGATTTTCTCATTTTTTGACTTTTTCAGGTTTTCCCATCATATTCCAAATCCTACAGTGTGATTTTCTTTTTTTCCGACTTTTAAAGGGTTTCTTACCATATTCCATGTCCTAGTCTGTAATTTTCTCATTTTTCGACTTTGTCAGGTTTCTCACCATATAGGAGGTCTTACTTGTGTGATTATCTTATTCTTCGACTTTTTCAGGTTTTCTCACCACATTCCATCTTCTACATTGTGATTTTCTCATTTTTCAACTTTTTCAGGGTTTCTCATCCTATTCCAAGTCCTACAGTGAAATTTTCTCATTTTTTGACTTTTTCAGGGTGTCTCATCTTATTCCAAGTCCTACAGTGTGATTTTCTCATGTTTCGACTTTTTCAGGGTTTCTCACCATATTGCAGGTCCTACACGTGTGAATTTCTTATTTTTGGACTTTTTCAGGGTTTCTCACCATATTCCAGGTACTACAGTGTGATTATCTTATTTTAAGACTTTTTCAGGGTCTCTCACCATATTGCATGTCCAACAAGTGTGTATATCTTATTTTTCTACTTTTTAACGGCTTCTCTCCATATTCCATCTCCTACCGTGTACTTTTGTCATTTTTTGTCTTTTTCACGGTTTCTCATTTTATTCCAAGTCCTACAGTGTGATTTTCTCATTTTTTCACTTTTTCAGGGTTTCTCACCATATTGCAGGTCCTACAAGTGTGAATTTCTTATTTTTTCGACATTTTCAGAGTTTCCCACCATATTCCAGGTCCTACAGTGTGATTTTTTCATATTAAGACTTTTTCAGTGTTTCTCACCATATTCCAGGTACTACTGCGTGATTTTCTCATTTTTCGACTTTTTCAGGGTTTCTCACCATATTGCAAGTCCTACAAGTGTGAATTTCTTATTTTTAAACTTTTTTAGGGTTTCTCACCATATTCCAGCTCCTACAGTGTGTTTTTGTCATTTTTTGTCTTTTTCACGGTTTCTCATCTTATTCCAAGTCCTATATTGTGATTTTCTCATTTTTTTTTGCCTTTTGCAGGGTTTCTCACCATATT
>NW_028227429.1:62095-110376 GCF_978045245.1 Mus caroli | reverse complement strand
TACTTTTTTAGTGTTTCTCACCATATACCAGGTACTACAGTGTGATTTTCTCATTTTTTGAATTTTTCAGGGTTTCTCATCATATTCCAAGTCCTACAGTGTGATTTTCTCATTTTAAGACTTTTTCAGGGTCTCTCACCATATTGCAAGTCCTACAAGTCCTACAAGTTTGTATTTCTTTTTTTTTTTTTTTTTTTTTTTTTGGCTTTTTTCAGGACTTCTCACCATATTCCAGCTCCTACAGTGTCATTTTCTCATTTTTCGACATTTTCAGGGTTTCTTACCATATTCCAGGTCCTACAGTGTGATTTTCTCATTTTAAGACTTTTTCTGTGTTTCTCATCATATTCTGGGTCCTAGTCCATGATTTTCTCATTTTTCGACTTTTTCAGGGTTTCTCACCATATTCCAACTCCTACAGTGTGATTTTCTCATTCTTCGACTTTTTCAGGGTTTCTCACCATATTGCAGGTCCTACAAGTGTGAATTTCTTATTTTTGGACTTTTTCAGGGTTTCTCACCATATTCAAGCTCCTACAGTGTGTTTTTGTCATTTTTTTGTCTTTTTCACAGATTCTCATCTTATTCCAAGTCCTATATTGTGATTTTCTCATTTTTTGACTTTTTCAGGGTTTCTCACCATATTACAGGTACTACAAGTTTGATTTTCTTATTTTTCGATATTTCAGGGTTTCTCACCATATTCCAGGTCCTACAGTGTGATTTTCTCATTTTAAGACTTTTTCAGGGTTTCTCAACATATTCCAACTCCTTCAGTGTATTTTTCTCATTTTTTGACTTTTTTAGGGTTTCTCATCTTATTCCAAGTCCTACAGTGTGATTTTCTCATTTTAAGACTTTTTCAGGGTTTCTCAACATATTGGAGGTTCTACAAGTGTGATTTTCTTATTTTTCGACTTTTTCAGGGTTTACTCACCATATTCCAGCTTCTACAGTGTATTTTTCTCATTTTTTGACTTTTTCAGTGTTTCTCATCATATTCTAAATCTTACAGTGTGATTTTCTCATTTTTGGAATTTTTCAGGGTTTCTCACCATATTGCAGGGACTACAAGTTTGATTTTCTTATATTTCGACTGTTTCAGTTTTTCTCACCATATTGCAGGTCCAACTGTGTGATTTTCTCATTTTGAGACTTTTTCAATGTTTCTCACCATATTCCAGCTACTACAGTCTGATTTTCTCATTTTTGACTTTTTCAGGGTTTCTCATCATATTCCAAGTCCTAGAGTGTGATTTTTCCAATTTTTCGCCTTTTTCAGAGTTTCTCACCATATTCCAGGTTCCACAGTGTGATTTTCTCATTTTTTGACTTTTTCAGGATTGCTCACCATATTCCATCTTCTACATTGTGATTTTCTCATTTTTCAACTTTTTCAGGGTTTCTCATCTTATTCCAAGTCCTACAGTGAAATTTTCTCATTTTTTGACTTTTTCAGGGTGTCTCATCTTATTCCAAGTCCTACAGTGTGATTTTCTCATTTTACAACTTTTTCAGGGTTTCTCACCATATTGCAGGTCCTACACGTGTGAATTTCTTATTTTTGGACTTTTTCAGGGTTTCTCACCATATTCCAGGTACTACAGTGTGATTTTCTCATTTAAGACTTTTTCAGGGTCTCTCACCATATTGCATGTCCTACAAGTGTGTATATCTTATTTTTCTACTTTTTAACGGTTTCTCTCCATATTCCATCTCCTACCGTGTACTCTTGTCATTTTTTGTCTTTTTCACGGTTTCTCATTTTATTCCAAGTCCTACAGTGTGATTTTCTCATTTTTTGACTTTTTCAGGGTTTCTCACCATATTGCAGGTCCTACAAGTGTGAATTTCTTATTTTTCGACATTTTCAGAGTTTCTCACCATATTCCAGGTCCTACAGTGTGATTTTCTCATTTTAAGACTTTTTCAGTGTTTCTCACCATATTCCAGGTACTACTGCGTGATTTTCTCATTTTTCAACTTTTTCAGGGTTTCTCACCATATTCCAGGCTACTGCGTGATTTTCTCATGTTTTCGACTTTTTCAGAGTTTCTCACCATATTCCAGGTCCTACTGTGTGATTTTCTCATTTTAATACTTTTTTACCATATTCCAGGTACTACAGTGTGATTTTCTCATTTTTTTACTTTTTCAGGATTTCTCATCACATTCCAAGTCCTAGAGTCTGATTTTTGCTTTTTTCGAATTTTTCAGGGTTTCTCAACATATTCCAGGTCCTACAGTTTGTTATTCTCACTTTTCGTCTTTTTCAGGGTTTCTCACTAGCTTCCAAGTCCTACAGCCTGATTTTCTCATTTTCCGACTTCTTTCAGGGTTTCTCACCATATTCTGGGTCCTACTGCATGAATTTCTCATGTTTTGACTTTTTCAGGGTTTCTCACCATATTCCAAGTCCTAGAGTGTGATATTCTCATTTTTTTAATTTTTCACTGTTTCTCACCATATTCCAGGTCCTACAGTGCGATTTTCTCTTTTTTTAAAATTTTCGGGGTTTCTTACTTATTCCAGGTCCTACACTGTCATTTTCTAATTTGCGACTTTTTCAGAGTTTCTCACCATATTCCATGTACTACAGTGTGATTTTTCTCATTTTTTGACTTTTTCAGGGTTTCTCACCATATTCCAAGTCCTACTGTGTGATTTTCTCATTTTTAGACTTTTTCAGTGTTTTCTCACAATATTCCAGGTACTACAGTGTGATTTTCTCATTTTTTGACTTTTTCAGGTTTTCTCATCATATTCCAAATCCTACAGTGTGATTTTCTCTTTTTCCGACTTTTAAAGGGTTTCTTACCATATTCCATGTCCTAGTCTGTAATTGTCTCATTTTTCGACTTTTCCAGGGTTTCTCACCATATTGGAGGTCCTACTTGTGTGATTTTCTTATTCTTCGACTTTTTCAGGTTTTCTCACCACATTCCAACTCCTACAGTATATTTTTCTCATTTTTGACTTTTTCATGGTTTCTCATCATATTCCAAATCCTACAGTGTGATTTTCTCATTCTTCGACTTTTTCAGGGTTTCTCACCATATTGCAGGTCCTACAAGTGTGAATTTCTTATTTTTGGACTTTTTCAGGGTTTCTCACCATATTCAAGCTCCTACAGTGTGTTTTTGTCATTTTTTTGTCTTTTTCACAGATTCTCATCTTATTCCAAGTCCTATATTGTGATTTTCTCATTTTTTGACTTTTTCAGGGTTTCTCACCATATTACAGGTACTACAAGTTTGATTTTCTTATTTTTCGATATTTCAGGGTTTCTCACCATATTCCAGGTCCTACAGTGCGATTTTCTCATTTTAAGACTTTTTCAGGGTTTCTCAACATATTCCAACTCCTTCAGTGTATTTTTCTCATTTTTCGACTTTTTTAGGGTTTCTCATCTTATTCCAAGTCCTACAGTGTGATTTTCTCATTTTAAGACTTTTTCAGGGTTTCTCAACATATTGGAGGTTCTACAAGTGTGATTTTCTTATTTTTCGACTTTTTCAGGGTTTACTCACCATATTCCAGCTTCTACAGTGTATTTTTCTCATTTTTTGACTTTTTCACGGTTTCTCATCATATTCTAAATCTTACTGTGTGATTTTCTCATTTTTGGAATTTTTCAGGGTTTCTCACCATATTGCAGGGACTACAAGTTTGATTTTCTTATTTTTCGACTGTTTCAGTGTTTCTCACCATATTGCAGGTCCAACTGTGTGATTTTCCCATTTTGAGACTTTTTCAATGTTTCTCACCATATTCCAGCTACTACAGTCTGATTTTCTCATTTTTGACTTTTTCAGGGTTTCTCATCATATTCCAAGTCCTAGAGTGTGATTTTTCCAATTTTTCGCCTTTTTCAGAGTTTCTCACCATATTCCAGGTTCCACAGTGTGATTTTCTCATTTTTTGACTTTTTCAGGATTGCTCACCATATTCCATCTTCTACATTGTGATTTTCTCATTTTTCAACTTTTTCAGGTTTCTCATCTTATTCCAAGTCCTACAGTGAAATTTTCTCATTTTTTGAATTTTTCAGGGTGTCTCATCTTATTCCAAGTCCTACAGTGTGATTTTCTCATTTTTCAACTTTTTCAGGGTTTCTCACCATATTGCAGGTCCTACACGTGTGAATTTCTTATTTTTGGACTTTTTCAGGGTTTCTCACCATATTCCAGGTACTACAGTGTGATTTTCTCATTTAAGACTTTTTCAGGGTCTCTCACCATATTGCATGTCCTACAAGTGTGTATATCTTATTTTTCTACTTTTTAACGGTTTCTCTCCATATTCCATCTCCTACCGTGTACTTTTGTCATTTTTTGTCTTTTTCACGGTTTCTCATTTTATTCCAAGTCCTACAGTGTGATTTTCTCATTTTTTGACTTTTTCAGGGTTTCTCACCATATTGCAGGTCCTACAAGTGTGAATTTCTTATTTTTCGACATTTTCAGAGTTTCTCACCATATTCCAGGTCCTACAGTGTGATTTTCTCATTTTAAGACTTTTTCAGTGTTTCTCACCATATTCCAGGTACTACTGCGTGATTTTCTCATTTTTCGACTTTTTCAGGGTTTCTCACCATATTCCAGGTACTACAGTGTGATTTTCTCATTTAAGACTTTTTCAGGGTCTCTCACCATATTGCATGTCCTACAAGTGTGTATATCTTATTTTTCTACTTTTTAACGGTTTCTCTCCATATTCCATCTCCTACCGTGTACTTTTGTCATTTTTTGTCTTTTTCACGGTTTCTCATTTTATTCCAAGTCCTACAGTGTGATTTTCTCATTTTTTGACTTTTTCAGGGTTTCTCACCATATTCCAAGTCCTACAGTGTGATTTTCTCATTTTAAGACATTTTCAGGGTCTCTCACCATATTGCAAGTCCTACAAGTGTGTATTTCTTTCTTTTTTTTTTTTTTTTTACTTTTTCAGGACTTCTCACCATATTCCAGCTCCTACAGTGTCATTTTCTCATTTTTCGACATTTTCAGGGTTTCTTACCATATTCCAGGTCCTACAGTGTGATTTTCTCATTTTAAGACTTTTTCTGTGTTTCTCATCATATTCTGGATCCTAGTGCATGATTTTCTCATTTTTCGACTTTTTGAGGGTTTCTCACCATATTCCAAGTCCTACAGTGTGATTTTCTCATTTTTTGAATTTTTCAGGGTTTCTCATCATATTCCAAATCCTAGAGTGTGATATTCTCATTTTTCGACTTTTTCAGTGTTTGTCACCATATTGCATGTACTACAAGTTTGATTTTCTTATATTTCGACTGTTTCAGGGTTTCTCACCTCATTCCAGGTCCTACTGGGTGATTTTCTCATTTTAATACTTTTTTAGTGTTTCTCACCATATTCCAGGTACTACAGTGTGATTTTTTCATTTTTTGAGTTTTTCACGGTTTCTCATCATATTCCAAGTCCTAGAGTGTGATTTTTGCCTTTTTCGTATTTTTCAGGGTTTCTCAACATATTCCAGGTCCTACAGTTTGATTTTCTCATTTTTCGACTTTTTCAGGGTTTCTCACCAGCTTCTAGGTCCTACTGCGTGATTTTCTCATTTTTCGACTTTTTTCAGGATTTCTCACCATATTCTGGGTCCTACTACATGATTTTCTCATTTTTCGATGTTTCAGGGTTTCTCACCATATTCCAGTCCTAGAGTGTGATTTTCTCATTTTTTAACTTTTTCAGGGTTTCTTACGGTATTCCAGGTTCTACATTGTCATTTTCTCATTTTTCGAATATTTCAGGTTTTCTCAACATATTCCAGGCCCTACACTGTCATTTTATAATTTGCGACTTTTTCAGAGTTTCTACCCATATTCCATGTACTACAGTGTGATTTTTCTCATTTTTTGACCTTTTCAGGGTTTCTCACCATATTCCAGGTCCTAAGGTGTGATTTTCTATTTTAAGACTTTTTCAGTGTTTCTCACCAAATCCCAGGTCCTACTGCGTGATTTTCTCATTTTTCGACTTTTTCAGGGTTTCTCACCATATTCCAAGTCCTACAGTGTGATTTTCTCATTTTTCGACTTTTTCAGGGTTTCTCACCATATTCCAAGTCCTACAGTGTGATTTTCTCATTTTTTGACTTTTTCAGGGTTTCTCAACATATTCCAAGTCCTAGAGTGTGATTTTTGCTTTTTTCGAATTTTTTTAGGGTTTCTCACCATATTCCAGATCCTACAGATTGATTTTCTCATTTTTCGACTTTTTCAGGGTTTCTCACCAGCTTCCAGGTCCTACTGCGTGATTTTCTTATTTTTTGACTTTTTTTTCAGGGTTTCTCACCATATTCTGGGTCCTACTGCATGATTTTCTCATTTTTCGACATTTTCAGGGTTTCTCACCATATTCCAAGTCCTAGAGTGTGATATTCTCATTTAAGACTTTTTCAGTGTTTCTCACCATATTCCAGGTACTCCTGCATGCTTTTCTTATTTTTCGACATTTTCAGGGTTTCTCACCATATTCCAAATCCTAGAGTGTGATTTTTCATTTTTTGACTTTTTCAGGGTTACTCATCTTATTCCAAGCCACACCCATCTTTAAATTTTTAGAAGAAAATGTGAGGCTGTGTTTATATACATCATATGCAGATCGTAAGAGGGATTTAGATTCTCCAGAATCTGACACCCTCTTCTGGAGTGTCTAAAGATAGCTACAGTTTACTTATATCTAATAAATAAATAAATAAATAAATAAATAAATAAATATATAAATAAACATTTTTTTTAAAAAGGATAAGAAAGAAAGAAAGACCAGGCAGGCCTGCCATCCTTATCTCTGTCTGTCTGTCTGTCTGTCTGTCTGTCTGTCTGTCTGATACCCTGGAACTGGAGAAGGGCCACCATATAGTTGCTGGTAGTTGATCCCAGATTCTCTAGAAGAGGAGACAATGCTGTTAATTGTTTTGTTTTGTTTTTCACTGTTTTTTTTTATTACATATTTTCCTCAATTACATTTCCAATGCTATCCCAAAAGTCCCCCATACCTCCCCCCACTTCCCTACCCTTCCATTCTTCTCAGTGGCCCCACACATCTTTAAATTTTTAGAAGTATACGTGAGTCTGTGTTTATGTACATAATATGCAGGCCAAAAGAGGGATTTAGATTCTCCAGAATCTGACACCGTCTTCTGGAGTGTCTGAAGACAGCTAGAGTGTACTTATATCTAATAAATACATAAATAAAAAAATCAGCAAACATTTTTTCAAAAGGGTAAGAAAGAAAGAAAGACCAGGCAAGCCTGCCATCCTTATCTCTGTCTGTCTGTCTGACAGTCTGTCTGATCCCCTGGAACTGGAGGTGGGCCACTATATAGTTGCTGATAGTTGATACCAGGTTCTCTGGAAGTGGAGACAGTGATGGTAATTGTTGAGCCCTTTCAGTGGTCCCACCAATCTTTAAATTTTTAGAAGTATATGTGAGGCTGTGTTTATGTACATCATATGCAGACCATAAGAGGGATTTAGATTCTCCAGAATCTGAAACCCTCTTCTGGAGTGTCTGAAGGCAGCTACAGTGTACTTATATCTAATAAATACATAAATAAATAAATAAATAAATAAATAAATAAATAAATAAATAAATAAACATTTTTTTTTAAAGGATAAGAAATAAAGAAAGACCAGGCAGGCCTGGAATCCTTATCTCTGTCTGTCTGTCTGTCTGTCTTTCTGATCCACTGGAACTGGAGATGGGCCACAATATAGTTGCTGGTAGTTGATCCCAGGTTCTCTGGAAGAGGAGACAATGCTGTTAATTGTTGAGCCCTTTCAGTGGCCCCACACATCTTTAAATTTTTGGAAGTAAATGTGAGTCTGTGTTTATGTACATCATATGCACACCATAAGAGGGATTTAGATTATCCAGAATCTGACACCCTCTCCTGGAGTGTCTGAAGACCGCTAAAGTGTACTTATATTTAATAAATACATAAATAAATAAATAAACATTTTTAAAAAGGATGAGAAAGAAAAAAAACCAGGCAGGCCTGCCACCCTTGTCTGTCTGTCTGTCTGTCTTTCTGTCTGATACCTTAGAACTGGAGATGAGCCACCATATAGTTGCTGGTAGTTGATCCCAGGTTGTCTGGAAGAGGAGATAATGATGTTAATTGTTGAGCCCTTTCAGTGACCCCAAACATCTTTAAATTTTTGAAGTATATGTGAGGCTGTGTTTATGTACATCATATACAGACCATAAGAGGGATTTAGATTCTCCAGAATCTGACACCATTTTCTGGAGTGTCTGAAGACAGACACAGTGTACTTATATCTAATAAATAAATAAATAAATAAATAAATAAATAAATAAATAAATGAATAAATATATAAATAAACATTTTTTAAAAAGGATAAGAAAGAAAGAAAGACCAGGGAGGCCTGCCTTCCTTATCTCTGTCTCTCTGTCTGTCTGTCTGTCTATCTGTCTGATACCCTGGAACTGGAGATGGGCCACCATATAGATGCTGGAAGTTGAACCCAGGTTCTCTGGAAGAGGAGACAATGCGGTTAATTGTTGAGCCCTTTCAGTGGCTCCACCCATCTGTAAATTTTTAGAAGTATATGTGAGGCTGTGTTTATGTACATCATATGCAGACCATAAGAGGGATTTAGATTCTCCAGAATCTGACACCCTCTTCTGGAGTGTCTGAAGATAGCTACAGTGTACTTTTATCTAATAAATACATAAATAAGTAAATAAACATTTCTTAAAAAGGATAAGAAAGAAAGACCAGGCAGGCCTGCCATCGTTATCTCTATATGTCTGTCTGTCTGTCTCTCTGTCTGATCCTCTGGAACTGGAGATGGGCCACCATATAGTTGCTGGTAGTTGATCTCAGGTTCTCTGGAAGAGGAGACAATGCTGTTAATGGTTGAGCCCATACAGTGGCCCCACACATCTTTAATTTTTGGAAGTAAATGTGAGTCTGTGTTTATGTACATCATATTCAGACCATAAGAGGGATTTAGATTCTCCAGAATCTGACACCTTCTTCCTGATGTCTGAAGACAGCTACAGTGTACTTATATCTAATAAATACATAAATAAATAAATAAACATTTCTTAAAAAGGATAAGAAAGAAAGAAAGACGAAGTAGGCCTGCCATCCTTATCTCTATCTGTCTGTATGTCTGTCTCTCTGTCTGATCCCCTGGAACAGGAGATGGGCCACCATATAGTTGCTGGTAGTTGATCTCAGGTTCTCTGGAAGTGGAGACAATGCTGTTAATTTTTGAGCCGTTCAGTGGCAACACCCATCTTTAATTTTTAGAAGTAAATGTGAGGCTGTGTTTATGTACATCATATGCAGACAATAAGAGGGATTTAGATTCTCTAGAATCTGACACCTTCTTCTGGAGTGTCTGAAGACAGCTACAGTGTACTTATATCTAATAAATACATAAATAAATAAATAAATAAGCATTATTAAAAAGGATAAGAAAAAAAGAAAGACCAGGAAGGCCTGCCATCCTTATCTCTGTCTGTCTGTCTGTCTGTCTGATACCCTGGAACTGGAGTGGGCCACCATATAGTTGCTGGTAGTTGATCCCAGATTCTCTGCAAGAGGAGACAAGGCTGTAAATTTTTGAGCCCTTTCAGTAGCACCACCCATCTTTAAATTTTTAGAAGTATTTGTGAGGCTGTGTTTATGTACATCATATGCAGACCATAAGAGGGATTTACATTCTCCAGAATCTGATCCCTCTTCGGAGTGTCTGAAGACAGCTACAGTGTACTTATATCTAATAAATACATAAATAAATAAATAAACATGTTTTAAAAAGGATAAGAAAGAAAGAAAAACCAGGCAGGCCTGCCATCCTTGTCTGTTTGTCTGTCTGTCTGTCTGATCCCCTGAAACTGGAGATGGGCCACCATATTTTTGCTGGTACTTGATCCCAGGTTCTCTGGAAGAGGAGACAATGCTGTTAATTGTTGAGCCCTTACAGTGGCCCCACCCATCTTTAAATTTTTAGAAGTATATGTGAGGCTGTGTTTATGTACATCATATGCAGACCATAAGAGGGATTTAGATTCTCCAGAATCTGACACACTCTTCTGGAGTGTCTGAAGACAGCTACAATGTACTTATATCTAATAAATACATAAATAAAGAAATAAACATGTTTTAAAAAGGATAAGTAAGAAAGAAAGACCAGGCAGGCCTGCCATCCTTATCTCTGTCTGTCTGTCTGTCTGTCTGATCCCCGGGAACTGGAGATGGGCTACCTTATAGTTGCTGGTAGTTGATCCCAGGTTCTCTGGAAGAGGAGACAATGCTGTTAATTGTTGAGCCCTTTCAGTGGCCCCACCCATCTTTAAATTTTTAGAAGTATATGTGAGGCTGTGTTTTTGTACATCATATGCAGACCATAAGAGGGATTTAGAGTCTCCAGAATCTGACACACTCTTCTGGAGTGTCTGAAGACAGCTACAGTGTACTTATATCTAATAAATACATAAATAAATAAATAAATAAATAAATAAATAAATAAATAAATAAACATTTTTTAAAAGGGATAAGGAAGAAAGAAAAACCAGGCAGGCCTTCCATCCTTGTCTGTCTTTCTCTCTGTCTGTCTGTCTTGCCTAGCCCCTTGCGTAGCCTAGCCTAGCCCCTTGCCTTGCCTAGCCTAGCCCAGCCCTGCCTTGCCTACCCCTGCCTATCCCTGTCTTTAACCAGGCTGGCCTCGAAGTCAGAAACTGACTGCTTCTGCCTCCAGAGTGCTCTCATTAAGAGCTCAAGCCACCACTGACTGTTGGGTTTTCTAAGTCTTACATAGGTATGGTCTGTTTCTCAGCTGTGAAACCCTAATTAACACATGTAGTCTGTCCTAGGTCAGCCATAGCTACAGACTGAGGCCTTTTCTAAAACAAAACAAAAGAAAACAAAAAATAGAAATAATAAAATAAATAAATTAAGCAACCACATGATAACTTTTCTTTCTTTCAATGATACTCAGAGCTTGAAGCAGTTAACCCATGAGACCTCAGCTCTGGACATTGAGGCTGTTTCCCTAACAAGTATTATGGCTGAACCTGAGGGGTTCTACTGCTGATTTGTGTCCCCCTCTTTAAAAAAATAGTTGTTTTCAAAGGCTGCAGGTTCTTAGCCCTGTTCCTTGTTACAGTTGAGTCACAGCCCTGAAAGTTCAGTGGTAGTTAAAGGCACTGAGAAGGGCTTCCTCTAGACATCAAAGACCAAGTCTTTGTTATTAAAAAGTTAATCTGGATTGCCCCACCCCCTGGCATCCTTAGAATTCCTAGAAAGGAAGGCAGGGACCTGGGCAGAAGGGTGCAAGTCTACTGCTGTTTGTAAGTTTTAACAGAAAGCTTTCTCTTTTTGGTACCCTACCCCAAGTTATACTGTCACTTCTTTTTCCTAGTTGTTGTTTTGTCGGTTTATTCTCAACATAGACCCTTTTCCTTCCTAACCTTGGCTGTCCTGAACCTTACTGTCCTTGAACTCAGTGATTTGCCTGTCTTGCTGGGATGAAACTGTGAGCTACCATCCAGAAGGAAGCACCCTGCTGAGGTTAGATTGGGGTCTCTTCCATTTTCCTCTATGAACATGCATATGGCAGGCCTGTTCTTTCTTTTTTACTTTTCCTTTTCTTTTTAAAGATTTATATATTTATTATATTTAAGTATGCTGTAGCTATCTTCAGACAGTCCAGAAGAGGGTGTCAGATTCTGAAGAATCTAAATCATTCCTATTGTCTGCATATGATGTATATAAACACAGCCTCACATATACTCAAAAAAAAAAAAAAAAAAGAAAGATGTGGCTACAGAGAGGGCTCAACATTTAAGAGCATTGTCTCCTCTTCCAGAGAACCTGGGCTCAATTACCAGTATTATATATGGTGGCCCATCTCCAGTTCCAGGGGATCTAATACTCTGTTCTGGAGTCTGTGGGCACAGCATACACATGCAAAACATTCTTACACAATCATTGAGAGAAGAGAGAGAGGGGTTGAGAGAGAGGGGAGGTAATCATACCTCCTGACGAGTTTGAAGACCTGAGCTTCATCACTCACACAAATAAATAAATGCAAAATATTTTTAAAAAATAAACTCTGCCATTGCCCTTTAAAAATTCCTAGAAAACAAGTTTTATAAGCAACAGTTATATTTACTATATCTAAAGTACAGTCATGAGCATATTCTCTAAATAGAAAAAGGCCTGTTAGTCTTAGAAATGGAAAAGACAAACCAAGGAAGGTTTGCAATTACATAATGAGGCAGCTCAGCCCAGCTCTTAGGTTGGAAATAAGACTGGAGAATAGGATACACCTGAAGACAGCCAGCCATTGCTTTTTGTTTTGGAGGCTGAAAGGATACACCTGAAGACAGCCAATGCTGTGTGATGGTGATCTGATATTTTTTTTTTAATTTTTAAAAACTTTAACACTTTTTATAAAACCTTTTTCTTTCTTTCTTTCTTTCTTTCTTTCTTTCTTTCTTTCTTTCTTTCTTTCTTTCTTCCTTTCTTTCTTTCTGTCTTTCTTTCTTTCCCTAGCCTACCCTAGCCTACCCTAGCCTACCCTAGCCTACCCTAGCCTACCCTAGCCTACCCTAGCCTACCCTAGCCTACCCTAGCCTACCCTAGCCTACCCTAACCTTCCCTAGCCTACCCTAGCCTACCCTAGCCTACCCTAGCCTTGCCTAGCCTACCCTAGCCTTCCCTAGCCTTCCCTAGCCTTCCCTAGCCTTCCCTAGCCCTGCCTAACCCTGTCTTTCACCAGGGTGGCCTCGAACTCAGAAACTGACTGCCTATGCCTACAGAGTGCTCTCATTAAGAGCTTGAGCCACCACTGAAGGTATGCAGACCATAAGAGGGATTTAGATTTTCCTGAATTTGACACCCTCTTCTTGAGTGTCTGAAGACAGCTACTGTGTACTTATATCTAATAAATACATAAATAAATAATTAAATAAACATTTTTTAAAAGGATAAGAAAGAAAGAAAAGGCAGGCCTGCCCTCCTTAGCTCTGTCTGTCTGTCTGTCTGTCTGATCCCTGAGAAATGGAGATGGGACACCATATAGTTGCTGGTAGTTGATCCCAGGTTCTCTGGAAGAGGAGACAATGCTGTTAATTGTAAAGCTTTTTCAGTGGCCCCACCCTTCTTTAAATTTTGGAAGTATATGTGAGGCACTCTTTAGGTACACCATGTGCAGACCATAAGAGGGATTTAGATTCTCCAGAATCTGACACCCTCTTCTGGAGTGTCTGAAAACAGCTACAGTGTACTTATATCGAATAAATAAATAAATAAATAAATAAATAAATAAATAAATAAATAAATAAATAAACATTTTTTAAAAAGGATAAGAAAGAAAGAAGACCTGGCAGGCCTGCCATCCTTATCTCTGTCTGTTTGTCTGTCTGTCTGTCTGTCTGATCCTCTGATACTGGATATGGACCACCATATAGTTGCTGGTAGTTGATCCCAGGTTCTATAAAAGAGGAGACAATGCTGTTAATTGTTGAGACCTTTCAGTGGTCCCACCCATCTTTAAATTTTTAGAAGTATATGTGAGGCTGTGTTTATGTACATCATATGCAGACCATAAGAATGATTTAGATTCTGCAGAATCTGACACCTTCTTCTGGAGTGTCTGAAGACAGCTACAGTGTACTTATATCTAATAAATACATAAATAAATAAATAAGTAAACATTTTTTCAAAAGGATAAGAAAGAAAGAAAGACCAGGCAGGCCTGCCATCCTTATATCTGTCTGTCTGTCTGTCTGTCTGATCCTCTGGAACTGGAGATGGGCCACCATATAGTTGCTGGTAGTTGATCCCAGGTTCTCTGGAAGAGGAGATAATGCTGTTAATTGTTGAGCCCATTCAGTGGCCCCACCTTTCATTAAAATTTTTGAAGTATATCTGAGTCTGTGTTTATGTACATCATATGCAGACCAGAAGATGGTTTTAGATTTTTTCAGAATCTGACACCTTCTTCTGGAGTGTCTGAAGACAGCTACAGTGTACTTATATCTAATAAATACATAAATAAATAAATAAGTAAACATTTTTTCAAAAGGATAAAAAAGAAAGAAAAATCAGGCAGGCCTGCCATCCTTATCTCTGTCTGTCTGTCTGTCTGTCTGAACCTCTGGAACTGCATATGGGCCACCATATATTTGCTGTTAGTTTTTCCCAGGTTCTCTGGAAGAGAGACAATGCTGTTAATTGTTGAGCCCTTTCAGTGGCCCCACCCATCTTTAAATGTTTAGAAGTATTTGTGAGGCTGTGATTATGTACATCATATGCAGACCATAAGAGGGATTTAGATTCTCCAGAATCTGACACCCTTTTCTGGACTGTCTGAAGACAGCTACAGTGTACTTATATCAAATAAATACATAAATAAATAAATAAATATATAAATAAATAAATAAATAAACATTTTTTAAAGAGGATAAGTAAGAAAGAAAGACCTGGCAAGCCTGCCATCCTTAACTCTGTCTGTCTGTCTGTCTGTCTGATCCCCTGGAACTGCAGATGGTCCACCATATAGTTGCTGGTAGTTGATCCCAGGTTCTCTGGAAGAGTAGACAATGATGTTAATGGTTGAGCCCTTTCAGTGGTCCCACCCATCTTTAAATTTTTATAATTATATGTGAGGCTGTGTTTATGTACATCATATGCAGACCATAAGAGGGATTTAGATTCTCCAGAATCTGACACCCTCTTCTGGAGTGTCTGAAGACAGCTACAGTGTACTTATATCTAATAAATACATAAATAAATAAATAAATAAATAAATAAATAAATAAACATTTTTTAAAAAGGATAAGAAAGAAAGAAGACCTGGCAGGCCTGCCATCCTTATCTCTGTCTGTTTGTCTGTCTGTCTGTCTGTCTGATCCTCTGATACTGGATATGGACCACCATATAGTTGCTGGTAGTTGATCCCAGGTTCTATAAAAGAGGAGACAATGCTGTTAATTGTTGAGACCTTTCAGTGGTCCCACCCATCTTTAAATTTTTAGAAGTATATGTGAGGCTGTGTTTATGTACATCATATGCAGACCATAAGAATGATTTAGATTCTGCAGAATCTGACACCTTCTTCTGGAGTGTCTGAAGACAGCTACAGTGTACTTATATCTAATAAATACATAAATAAATAAATAAGTAAACATTTTTTCAAAAGGATAAGAAAGAAAGAAAGACCAGGCAGGCCTGCCATCCTTATATCTGTCTGTCTGTCTGTCTGTCTGATCCTCTGGAACTGGAGATGGGCCACCATATAGTTGCTGGTAGTTGATCCCAGGTTCTCTGGAAGAGGAGATTATGCTGTTAATTGTTGAGCCCATTCAGTGCCCCCACCTTTCATTAAAATTTTTGAAGTATATCTGAGGCTGTGTTTATGTACATCATATGCAGACCAGAAGATGGTTTTAGATTTTTCAGAATCTGACACCTTCTTCTGGAGTGTCTGAAGACAGCTACAGTGTACTTATATCTAATAAATACATAAATAAATAAATAAGTAAACATTTTTTCAAAAGGATAAAAAAGAAAGAAAAATCAGGCAGGCCTGCCATCCTTATCTCTGTCTGTCTGTCTGTCTGTCTGTCTGAACCTCTGGAACTGCATATGGGCCACCATATATTTGCTGTTAGTTTTTCCCAGGTTCTCTGGAAGAGAGACAATGCTGTTAATTGTTGAGCCCTTTCAGTGGCCCCACCCATCTTTAAATGTTTAGAAGTATTTGTGAGGCTGTGATTATGTACATCATATGCAGACCATAAGAGGGATTTAGATTCTCCAGAATCTGACACCCTTTTCTGGACTGTCTGAAGACAGCTACAGTGTACTTATATCAAATAAATACATAAATAAATAAATAAATAAATAAATAAATAAATAAATAAATAAATAAACATTTTTTAAAGAGGATAAGTAAGAAAGAAAGACCTGGCAAGCCTGCCATCCTTATCTCTGTCTGTCTGTCTGTCTGTCTGATCCCCTGGAACTGCAGATGGTCCACCATATAGTTGCTGGTAGTTGATCCCAGGTTCTCTGGAAGAGTAGACAATGATGTTAATGGTTGAGCCCTTTCAGTGGTCCCACCCATCTTTAAATTTTTATAATTATATGTGAGGCTGTGTTTATGTACATCATATGCAGACCATAAGAGGGATTTAGATTCTCCAGAATCTGACACCCTCTTCTGGAGTGTCTGAAGACAGCTACAGTGTACTTATATCTAATAAATACATAAATACATAAAAAAATAAATAAATAAACATTTTTAAAACAGGATAAGAAAGAAAGAAAGACCAGGCAGGCCTGCCATTCTTATCTCTGTCTGTCTGTCTGTCTGTCTGTCTGACAGTCTGTCTGATCCCCTGGAACTGAAGGTGGGCCACTATATAGTTGCTGATAGTTGATCCCAGGTTCTCTGGAAGTGGAGACAGTCATGGTAATTTTTGAGCCCTCTCAGTGGCCCCACACATCTTTAAATTTTTAGAAGTATACGTGAGTCTGTGTTTATGTACATAATATGCAGGCCATAAGAGGGAATTAGATTCTCCAGACTCTGACACCCTCTTCTGGAGTGTCTGAAGACAGCTACAGTGTACTTATATCTAATAAATACATAAATAAATAAATAAGTAAACATTTTTTCAAAATGATAAGAAAGAAAGTAAGACCAGGCAGGCCTGCCATCCATATCTCTGTCTGTCTGTCTGTCTGTCTGTCTGTCTGTCTGTCTGATCCCCTGGAACTGTAGATGGGCCACCATATAGTTGCTGGTAGTTGAGCCGAGGTTCTCTGGAAGAGGAGACAATGCTGTTCATTGTTGAGCCCTTTCAATGTCCCCACCCATCTTTAAATATTTAGAACTGTATGTTAGGCTGTGTTTATGTACTTCATATGCAGACCATAAGAGGGATTTAGATTCTCCAGAATCTGACACCCTTTTCTGGACTGTCTGAAGACAGCTACAGTGTACTTATATCTAATAAATAAATAAATAAATAAATAAATAAATAAATAAATAAATAAATAAATAAACAAACATTTTTTAAACAGGATAAGTAAGAAAGAAAGACATGGCAGGCCTGCCATCCTTATCTCTGTCTGTCTGTCTGTCTGTCTGTCTGATCCCCTGGAACTGCAGATGGGCCACCATATAGTTGCTGATAGTTGATCCCAGGTTCTCTGGAAGAGGAGACAATGATGTTAATTGTTGAGCCCTTTCAGTGGTCCCACCCATCTTTAAATTTTTAGAATTATGTGAGGCTGTGTTTATGTACATCATATGCAGACCATAAGAAGGATTTAGATTCTCCAGTATCTGACACCCTCTTCTGGAGTGTCTGCAGACAGCTACAGTGTACTTATATCTAATAAATAAATAAATAAATAAATAAATAAATAAATAAATAAATAAATAAATAAATAAATATTTTTTCAAAGAATAAGAAAAAAAGAAAGACCAGGCAAACCTGCCATCCATATCTCTGTTTGTCTGTCTGTCTGTCTGTCTGTCTGATCCCAGGGAACTGGAGATGAGCCACCATATAGTTGCTGGTCGTTGATCCCAGGTTCTCTGTAAGAGGACATAATGCTTTTAATTGTTGAGCCCTTTCAGTGGCCCCACCCTTCATTAAATTTTTAGAAGTATATCTGAGGCTATGTTTATGTACATCATATGCAGACCAGAAGATGGTTTTAATTTCTTCAGAATCTGACACCCTCTACTGGAGTGTCTGAAGACAGCTACAGTGTACTTATATCTAATAAATACATAAATAAATTAATTAATAAATAAATAAACATTTTTTAAAAAGGATAAGAAAGAAAGAAAAATCAGACAGGCCTGCCATCCTTATCTCTCTCTGTCTGTCTGTCTGTCTGTCTGATCCTCTGGAACTGGATATGGGCCACCATATATTTGCTGGTAGTTTTTCCCAGGTTCTCTGGAAGAGGAGACAATGCTGTGAATTGTTGAGCCCTTTCAGTGGCCCCAACCATCTTTAAATTTTTAGAGGTAAATGTGAGGCTGTATTTATGTACATCATATGCAGACCCTAAGAGTGATTTAAATTCTTCAGAATCTGACACCCTCTTCTGGAGTGTCTGAAGACAGCTATAGTGTACTTATATCTAATAAATACATAACTAAATAAATAAATAAATAAATAAATAAATAAATAAACATTTTTTAATCAGGATAAGTAAGAAAGAAAGACCAGGCAGGCCTGCCTTCCTTATCTCTGTCTGTCTGTCTGTCTGATCCCCTGGAACTGCAGATGGTCCACCATATAGTTGCTGGTAGTTGATCCCAGGTTCTCTGGAAGAGGAGACAATGCTGTTAATTGTTGAGCCCATTCAGTGGCCCCACCCATCTTTAAATTTTTAGAAGTATACTTGAGTCTGTGTTTATGTACATCATATGCAGAACATAAGAGGTATTAGTTTCTCCAGAATCTGACACCCTCTTCTGGAATGTCTGAAGAAAGCTACAGTGTACTTATATCTAATAAATAAATAAATAAATAAATAAATTAATTAATTAATTAATAAGTAAACATTTTTTCAATTGGATAAGAAAGAAAGAAAGACCAGGCAGGCCTGCCATCCTCATCTCTGTCTGTCTGTCTGTCTATCTATATGATCCTTTGGAACTGAAGATAGGCCACCATATAGTTGTTGGTAGTTGATCCCAGGTTCTCTGGAAGAAGAGTCAGTGCTGTTAATTGTGAGCCCTTTCAGTGGCCCCACCCATCTTTAAATTTTTAGGAGTATATGTGAGGCTGTGTTCATGTACATCATATGCAGACCATAAGAGGGATTTAGAATCTCCAGAATCTGACACCCTCTCTGGAGTGTCTGAAGACAGCTACAGTGTACTTATATCTAATAAATACATAAATAAATAAATAAATAAATAAATAAATAAATAAATAAATAAACATTTTTTAAAAAGATAAGAAAGAAAGAAAGACCTGGCAGGCCTGCCATCCTTATCTCTGTCTGTCTGTCTGTCTGTCTGTCTGTCTGTCTGTCTGTCTGTCTTTTCCTCTGGTACTGGAAATGGGCCAGCATATAGTTGCTGGTAGTTGATCCCAGGTTCTCTGAAAGAGGAGACAATGCTGTTAATTGTTTACCGCTTTCAGTGGCGCCACTCATCTTTAAATTTTTAGAAGTAATTGTGAGGCTGTGTTTATGTACATTATATTCAGACCATAAGAGTGATTTAGATTCTCCAGAAGCTTGCACCCTCTTCTGGAGTGTCTGAAGACACTACAGTGTACTTATATATAATAAATACATGAATAAATAAATAAGTAAACATTTTTTTAAAAGGATAAGAAAGAAAGAAAGACCAGGCAGGCCTGCCATCCTTATCTCTGTCTGTGTGTCTCTCTGTCTGTCTGTCTGATCCCCTGGAACTGGAGATGGGCCACCATATAGTTGCTGGTAGTTGATCCCAGGTTCTCTGGAAGAGGAGACAACGCTCTTAATTGTTGAGCCCTTTCAGTGGCCCCACCCATCTTT
This sequence comes from Mus caroli, assembly GCF_978045245.1. Classification (NCBI taxonomy): domain Eukaryota; kingdom Metazoa; phylum Chordata; class Mammalia; order Rodentia; family Muridae; genus Mus; species Mus caroli. The sequence goes on along the minus strand of NW_028227429.1, from coordinate 90,804 downwards.
AAATTTTTAGAAGTATACTTGAGTCTGTGTTTATGTATATCATATGCAGACCATAAGAGGTATTTAGATTCTCCAGAATCTGACACCCTCTTCTGGAGTGTCTGAAGACAGCTACAGTGTACTTATATCTAATAAATAAATAAATAAATAAATAAATAAATAAATAAATATTTAAAAAAAATGATAAGAAAAAAAGAAAGACCAGGCAGGGCCTGCCATCCTTTTCTCTGTCAGTCTGTCTGTCTTTCTGATCTCCTGGAACTGGAGATGGGCCACCATATAGTTGCTGGTAGTTGATCCCAGGTTCTCTGGAAGAGGAGACAATGCTGTTAATTGTTGAGCCCTTTCAGTGGCCCCACTCATCTTTAAATTTTTAGAGGTGTATGTGAGGCTGTGTTTATGTACATCATATGCAGACAATAAGAGGGATTTAGATTCTCCAGAATATGACACCCTCTTCTGGAGTGTCTGAAGACAGCTACAGTGTACTTATATCTAATAAATACATAAATAAATAAATAAATAAATAAATAAATAAACATTTTTTAAAAAGGATAAGAAAGAAAGAAAGACCAGGCAGGCCTTCCATCCTTATCTCTGTCTGTCTGTCTGTCTCTCTGTCTGATCCCCTGGAACTGGAGATGGGCAACCATATAGTTGCTTGTAGTTGATCCCAGGTTCTCTGGAAGAGGAGACAATGCTCTTAATTATTGAGCCCTTTCAGTGGCCCCACCCATCTTTAAATTTTTAGAAGTATATGTGAGGCTGTGTTTATGTACATCATATGCAGACCATAAGAGGGATTTAGATTCTCCAGAATCTGACACCCTATACTGGAGTGTCTGAAGACAGCTACAGTGTACTTATATCTAAAAAATACATAAATAAATAAATAAATAAATAAATAAATAAATAAATAAATAAATACATAAATAAATAAATAAACATTTTTTATAAAGGATAAGTAAGAAAGAAAGACCAGGCAGGCCTGCCATCCTTATCTCTGTCTGTCTGTCTGTCTGTCTGTCTGATCCCTGGAACTGCAGATGGGCCACCATATAGTTGCTGGTAGTTGATCCCAGGATCTCTGGAAGAGGAGACAACGCTGTTAATTGTTGAGCCCATTCTTTGGCCCCACCCATCTTTAAATTTTTAGAAGTATACTTGAGTCTGTGTTTATGTACATCATATGCAGACCATAAGAGGTATTTAGATTCTCCAGAATCTCACACCCTCTTCTGGAGTGTCTGAAGACAGCTACAGTGTACTTATATCTAATAAATAAATAAATAAATAAATTAATTAATTAATTAATTAATAAGTAAACATTTTTTCAAATGGATAAGAAAGAAAGAAAGACCAGGCAGGCCTGCCATCCTCATTTCTGTCTGTCTGTCTGTCTCTCTATATGATCCTTTGGAACTGAAGATAGGCCACTATATAGTTGCTGGTAGTTGATCCCATTTCTCTGGAAGAGGAGACAATGCTGTTAATTGTTGAGCCCTTTCAGTGGCCCCACCCATCTTTAAATTTTTAGAAGTATATCTGAGGCTGTGTTTATGTACATCATATGCAGACCATAAGATGGTTTTAGATTCTTCAGAATCTGACACCATCTTCTGGAGTGTCTGTAGATAGCTACAGAGTACTTATATATAATAAATACATAAATAAATAAACATTTTTTAAAAAGGACAAGAAAGAAAGAAAGACCTGGCAGGCCTGCCATTCTTATCTCTGTCTGTCTGTCTGTCTGTCTGTCTGATCCTCTGGTACTGGATATGGGCCACCATATAGTTGCTGGTAGTTTATCCAAGGTTCTCTGGAAGAGGAGACAATGCTGTAAATTATTGACCCCTTTCAGTGGCCCCACCCTTCATTAAATTTTTATAAGTATATCTGAGGCTGTGTTTATGTACATCATATTCAGACCATAAGAGTGATTTAGATTCTCCAGAAACTGACACCCTCTTCTGGAGTGTCTGAAGACAGCTACAGTGTACGTAAATATAATAAATACATGAATAAATAAATAAATAAACATTTTTTAAAAAGGATAAGAAAGAAAGAAACACCAGGAAGTCCTGCCATCCTTATCTCTGTCTGTCTGTCTGTCTATCTATATGATCCTTTGGAACTGGAGATAGGCCACCATATAGTTGCTGGTAGTTGATCCCAGGTTCTCTGGAAGAGGAGACAATGCTATTAATTGTTTAGTGCTTTCAGGGGCCCCACCCATCTTTAAATTTTTAGAAGGGTATGTGAGGCTGTGTTTATGTACATCATATGCAGACCATAAGAGGGATTTAGATTCTCCAGAATCTGACACCCTCTTCTCTATTTTCTGAAGACAGTTACAGTGTACTTATATCTAATAAATAAACAAATAAATAAATAAATAAATAAATAAATAAATAAATAAATAAATAAATAAACATTTTTTAAAAAGGATAAGACAGAAAGAAAGACCAGGCAAGCCTGCCACCCTTATCTCTGTCTGTCTGTCTGTCTGTGTGATACCCTAGAACTGGAGATGGGCCACCATATAGTTGCTGGTAGTTTATCCAAGGTTCTCTGGAAGAGGAGACAATGCTGTTAATTGTTGAGCCCTTTCTGTGGCCCCACCCATCTTTAAAATTTTAGAAGTATATGTGAGGCTGTGTTTATGTACATCATATGCAGACCGTAAGAGGGATTTAGATTCTCCAGAATCTGACACCCTCTTCTGGAGTGTCTGAAGACAGCTACAGTTTACTTATATCTAATAAATACATAAATAAATAAATAAATAAATGAATAAATAAATAAATAAATAAATAAATAAATAAACAAACATTTTTTAAAAAGGATAAGAAAGTAAGAAAGACCGGGCAGGCCTGCCACCCTTATCTCTGTCTGTCTGTCTGTCTGTCTGATCCCTGGAACTGCAGATGGGCCACCATATAGTTGCTGGTAGTTGATCCCAGGTTCTCTGGAAGAGGAGACAACGCTGTTAATTGTTGAGCCCATTCTTTGGCCCCACCCATCTTTAAATTTTTAGAAGTATACTTGAGTCTGTGTTTATGTACATCATATGCAGACCATAAGAGGTATTTAGATTCTCCAGAATCTCACACCCTCTTCTGGAGTGTCTGAAGACAGCTACAGTGTACTTATATCTAATAAATTAATTAATTAATTAATTAATTAATTAATTAATTAATTAATAAGTAAACATTTTTTCAAATGGATAAGAAAGAAAGAAAGACCAGGCAGGCCTGCCATCCTCATTTCTGTCTGTCTGTCTGTCTCTCTATATGATCCTTTGGAACTGAAGATAGGCCACTATATAGTTGCTGGTAGTTGATCCCAGGTTCTCTGGAAGAGGAGACAATGCTGTTAATTGTTCAGCCCTTTCAGTGGCCCCACCCATCTTTAAATTTTTAGAAGTATATCTGAGGCTGTGTTTATGTACATCATATGCAGACCATAAGATGGTTTTAGATTCTTCAGAATCTGACACCCTCTTCTGGAGTGTCTGTAGATAGCTACAGAGTACTTATATATAATAAATACATAAATAAATAAACATTTTTTAAAAAGGACAAGAAAGAAAGAAAGACCTGGCAGGCCTGCCATTCTTATCTCTGTCTGTCTGTCTGTCTGTCTGTCTGATCCTCTGGTACTGGATATGGGCCACCATATACTTGCTGGTAGTTTATCCAAGGTTCTCTGGAAGAGGAGACAATGCTGTAAATTATTGAGCCCTTTCAGTGGCCCCACCCTTCATTAAATTTTGATAAGTATATCTGAGGCTGTGTTTATGTACATCATATTCAGACCATAAGAGTGATTTAGATTCTCCAGAAACTGACACCCTCTTCTGGAGTGTCTGAAGACAGCTACAGTGTACGTAAATATAATAAATACATGAATAAATAAATAAATAAACATTTTTTAAAAAGGATAAGAAAGAAAGAAACACCAGGAAGTCCTGCCATCCTTATCTCTGTCTGTCTGTCTATCTATATGATCCTTTGGAACTGGAGATAGGCCACCATATAGTTGCTGGTAGTTGATCCCAGGTTCACTGGAAGAGGAGACAATGCTGTTAATTGTTGAGCCCTTTCAGTGGCCCCACCCATCTTTAAATTTTTAGAAGGGTATGTGAGGCTGTGTTTATGTACATCATATGCAGACCATAAGAGGGATTTAGATTCTCCAGAATCTGACACCCTCTTCTGTATTTTCTGAAAACAGTTACAGTGTACTTATATCTAATAAATAAATAAATAAATAAATAAATAAATAAATAAATAAACCTTTTTTTAAAAAGGATAAGACAGAAAGAAAGACCAGGCAAGCCTGCCACCCTTATCTCTGTCTGTCTGTCTGTCTGTGTGATACCCTAGAACTGGAGATGGGCCACCATATAGTTGCTGGTAGTTTATCCAAGGTTCTCTGGAAGAGGAGACAATGCTGTTAATTGTTGAGCCCTTTCTGTGGCCCCACCCATCTTTAAAATTTTAGAAGTATATGTGAGGCTGTGTTTATGTACATCATATGCAGACCATAAGAGGGATTTAGATTCTCCAGAATCTGACACCCTCTTCTGGAGTGTCTGAAGACAGCTACAGTTTACTTATATCTAATAAATACATGAATAAATAAATAAATAAATGAATAAATAAATAAATAAATAAATAAATAAATAAATAAATAAACATTTTTTAAAAAGGATAAGAAAGTAAGAAAGACCGGGCAGGCAGGCCACCCTTATCTCTGTCTGTCTGTCTGTCTGTCTGTCTGATACCCTGGAACTGTAGATGGGCCACCATAGTGTTGCTGGTAGTTGATCCCAGGTTCTCTGGAAGAGGATACAATGCTGTTAATTGTTGATCCCTTTCAGTGGCGCCACCCATCTTTAAATATTTAGAAGTATATGTGAGGCTGTGTTTATGTACATCTTATGCAGACCATAAATGTGATTTAGATTCTCCAGAATCTGACACCCTCTTCTGGAGTGTCTGAAGACAGCTACAGTGTACTTATATCAAATAAATAAATAAATAAATAAATAAATAAATAAATAAATAAATAAATAAACATTTTTTAAACAGGATAAGAAAGAAAGAAAAACCAGGCAGGCCTGCAATCCTTATCTCTGTCTGTCTTTCTGTCTGTCTACAGTCTGTCTGATCCCCTTGGACTCGAGATGGGCCACCATATAGTTGCTGGTAGTTGATCCCAGGTTCTCTGGAAGAGGAGACAATGCTGTTAATTTTTGAGCCCTTTCAGTGGCCCCACCCATCTTTAAATTTTTAGAAGTATATGTGAGGCTGTGTTCATGTACATCATATGCAGACCATAAGAGGGATATAGATTCTCCAGAATCTGACACCCTCTTCTGGAGAGTCTGAAGACAGCTACAGTGTACTTATATCTGATAAATAAATAAATAAATAAATAAATAAACAAATAAACAAATAAATAAACATTTTTTAAAAGGATAAGAAAGAAAGAAAAATCAGGCAGGCCTGCCATCCTTATCTCTGTCTGTCTGTCTGTCTGTCTTATCCCCTGAAACTTGAGATGGGCCACCATATAGTTGCTGGTAGTTGATCCCAAGTTCTCTGGAAGAAGAGACAATGCTGTTAATTGTTGAGCCCTTTCAGTGGCCCCACCCATCTTTAAATTTTTAGAAGTATATCTGAGGCTGTGTTTATGTACATCATATGCAGACCATAAGATGGTTTTAGATTCTTCAGAATCTGACACCCTCTTCTGGAGTGTCTGTAGATATCTACAGAGTACTTATATATAATAAATACATAAATAAATAAACATTTTTTAAAAAGGACAAGAAAGAAAGAAAGACCTGGCAGGCCTGCCATCCTTATCTCTGTCTGTCTGCCTGTCTGTCTGTCTGATCCTCTGGTACTGGATATGGGCCACCATATAGTTGCTGGTAGTTTATCCAAGGTTCTCTGGAAGAGGAGACAATGCTGTAAATTATTGAGCCCTTTCAGTGGCCCCACCCTTCATTAAATTTTTATAAGTGTATCTGAGGCTGTGTTTATGTACATCATATTCAGACCATAAGAGTGATTTAGATTCTCCAGAAACTGACACCCTCTTCTGGAGTGTCTGAAGACAGCTACAGTGTACGTAAATATAATAAATACATGAATAAATAAATAAATAAACATTTTTTGAAAAGTATAAGAAAGAAAGAAACACCAGGAAGTCCTGCCATCCTTATCTCTGTCTGTCTGTCTGTCTATCTATATGATCCTTTGGAACTGGAGATAGGCCACCATATAGTTGCTGGTAGTTGATCCCAGGTTCTCTGGAAGAGGAGACAATGCTGTTAATTGTTGAGCCCTTTCAGTGGCCCCACCCATCTTTAAATTTTTAGAAGGGTATGTGAGGCTGTGTTTATGTACATCATATGCAGACCATAAGAGGGATTTAGATTCTCCAGAATCTGACACCCTCTTCTGTATTTTCTGAAGACAGCTACAGTGTACTTATATCTAATAAATACATAAATAAATAAATAAATAAATAAATAAATAAACATTTTTTAAAAAGGATAAGACAGAAAGAAAGACCAGGCAAGCCTGCCACCCTTATCTCTGTCTGTCTGTCTGTCTGTGTGATACCCTAGAACTGGAGATGGGCCACCATATAGTTGCTGGTAGTTTATCCAAGGTACTCTGGAAGAGGAGACAATGCTGTTAATTGTTGAGCCCTTTCTGTGGCTCCACCCATCTTTAAAATTTTAGAAGTATATGTGAGGCTGTGTTTATGTACATCATATGCAGACCATAAGAGGGATTTAGATTCTCCAGAATCTGACACCCTCTTCTGGAGTGTCTGAAGACAGCTACAGTTTACTTATATCTAATAAATACATAAATAAATAAATAAATAAATAAATGAATAAATAAATAAATAAATAAATAAATATTTTTAAAAGGATAAGAAAGTAAGAAAGACCGGGCAGGCCTGCCACCCTTATCTCTGTCTGTCTGTCTGTCTGTCTGTCTGTCTGTCTGTCTGTCTGTCTGATACCCTGGAACTGTAGATGGGCCACCATAGTGTTGCTGGTAGTTGATCGCAGGTTCTCTGGAAGAGGATACAATGCTGTTAATTGTTGAGCCCTTTCAGTGGCGCCACCCATCTTTAAATATTTAGAAGTATATGTGAGGCTGTGTTTATGTACATCTTATGCAGACCATAAATGTGATTTAGATTCTCCAGAATCTGACACCCTCTTCTGGAGTGTCTGAAGACAGCTACAGTGTACTTATATTAAATAAATAAATAAATAAATAAATAAATAAATAAATAAATAAACATTTTTTAAACAGGATAAGAAAGAAAGAAAGACCAGGCAGGCCTGCCATCCTTATCTCTGTCTGTCTTTCTGTCTGTCTACAGTCTGTCTGATCCCCTTTGACTCGAGATGGGCCACCATATAGTTGCTGGTAGTTGATCCCAGGTTCTCTGGAAGAGGAGACAATGCTGTTAATTTTTGAGCCCTTTCAGTGGCCCCACCCATCTTTAAATTTTTAGAAGTATATGTGAGGCTGTGTTCATGTACATCATATGCAGACCATAAGAGGGATATAGATTCTCCAGAATCTGACACCCTCTTCTGGAGAGTCTGAAGACAGCTACAGTGTACTTATATCTGATAAATAAATAAATAAATAAATAAATAAATAAATAAACAAATAAACAAATAAATAAACATTTTTTTAAAAGGATAAGAAAGAAAGAAAAATCAGGCAGGCCTGCCATCCTTATCTCTGTCTGTCTGTTTGTCTGTCTTATCCCCTGGAACTTGAGATGGGCCACCATATAGTTGCTGGTAGTTGATCCGACGTTCTCTGGAAGAAGAGACAATGCTGTTAATTGTTGAGCCCTTTCAGTGGGCCCACCCATCTTTAAATTTTTAGAAGTATATGTGAGGCTGTGTTTATGTACATCATATGAAGACCATAAGAGGGATTTAGATTCTCCAGAAGATGAGACCCTCTTCTAGAGTGTCTGAAGACAGCTACAGTGTACTTATTTCTAATAAATAAATAAATAAATAAATAAATAAATAAACATTTTTTTAAAGTATAAGAAAGAAAGATAGACCAGGCAGGCCTTCATCCTTATCTCTGTCTCTCTGTCTGTCTGTCTGATACCCTGGAACTGGAGATGGGCCACCATATAGTTGCTGGTAGTTTATCCAATGTTCTCTGGAAGAGGAGACAATGCTGTTAATTGTTGAGCCCTCTCAGTGGCCCCACCCATCTTTAAATTTTTAGAGGTAAATGTGAGGCTGTATTTATGTACATCATATGCAGACCATAAGAGTGATTTAAATTCTCCAGAATCTGACACCCTCTTCTGGAGTGTCTGAAGACAGCTACAGTGTACTTATATCTAATAAATACATAAATAAATAAATAAATAAATAAATAAACATTTTTTAAACAGGATAAGTAAGAAAGAAAGACCAGGCAGGCCTGCCATCCTTATCTCTGTCTGTCTGTCTGTCTGTCTGATCCCTGGAACTGCATATGGGCCACCATATAGTTGCTGGTAGTTGATCCCAGGTTCTCTGGAAGAGGAGACAACACTGTTAATTGTTGAGCCCATTCTTTGGCCCCACCCATCTTTAAATTTTTAGAAGTATACTTGAGTCTGTGTTTATGTACATCATATGCAGACCATAAGAGGTATTTAGATTCTCCAGAATCTCACACCCTTTTCTGGAGTGTCTGAAGACAGCTACAGTGTACTTATATCTAATAAATTAATTAATTAATTTATCTATAATTAATTAATTAATTAATAAGTAAACATTTCTTCAAATGGATAAGAAAGAAAGAAAGACCAGGCAGGCCTGCCATCCTCATTTCTGTCTGTCTGTCTGTCTCTCTATATGATCCTTTGGAACTGAAGATAGGTCACCATATAGTTGCTGGTAGTTGATCCCAGGTTCTCTGGAAGAGGAGACAATGCTGTTAATTGTTGAGCCCTTTCAGTGGCCCCACCCATCTTTAAATTTTTAGAAGTATATCTGAGGCTGTGTTTATGTACATCATATGCAGACCATAAGATGGTTTTAGATTCTTCAGATCTGACACCCTCTTCTGGAGTGTCTGTAGATAGCTACAGAGTACTTATATATAATAAATACATAAATAAATAAACATTTTTTAAAAAGGACAAGAAAGAAAGAAAGACCTGGCAGGCCTGCCATCCTTATCTCTGTCTGTCTGCCTGTCTGTCTGTCTGATCCTCTGGTACTGGATATGGGCCACCATATAGTTGCTGGTAGTTTATCCAAGGTTCTCTGGAAGAGGAGACAATGCTGTAAATTATTGAGCCCTTTCAGTGGCCCCACCCTTCATTAAATTTTTATAAGTGTATCTGAGGCTGTGTTTATGTACATCATATTCAGACCATAAGAGTGATTTAGATTCTCCAGAAACTGACACCCTCTTCTGGAGTGTCTGAAGACAGCTACAGTGTACGTAAATATAATAAATACATGAATAAATAAATAAATAAACATTTTTTGAAAAGTATAAGAAAGAAAGAAACACCAGGAAGTCCTGCCATCCTTATCTCTGTCTGTCTGTCTGTCTATCTATATGATCCTTTGGAACTGGAGATAGGCCACCATATAGTTGCTGGTAGTTGATCCCAGGTTCTCTGGAAGAGGAGACAATGCTGTTAATTGTTGAGCCCTTTCAGTGGCCCCACCCATCTTTAAATTTTTAGAAGGGTATGTGAGGCTGTGTTTATGTACATCATATGCAGACCATAAGAGGGATTTAGATTCTCCAGAATCTGACACCCTCTTCTGTATTTTCTGAAGACAGCTACAGTGTACTTATATCTAATAAATACATAAATAAATAAATAAATAAATAAATAAATAAATAAATAAATAAATAAATAAACATTTTTTAAAAAGGATAAGACAGAAAGAAAGACCAGGCAAGCCTGCCACCCTTATCTCTGTCTGTCTGTCTGTCTGTGTGATACGCTAGAACTGGAGATGGGCCACCATATAGTTGCTGGTAGTTTATCCAAGGTACTCTGGAAGAGGAGACAATGCTGTTAATTGTTGAGCCCTTTCTGTGGCTCCACCCATCTTTAAAATTTTAGAAGTATATGTGAGGCTGTGTTTATGTACATCATATGCAGACCATAAGAGGGATTTAGATTCTCCAGAATCTGACACCCTCTTCTGGAGTGTCTGAAGACAGCTACAGTTTACTTATATCTAATAAATACATAAATAAATAAATAAATAAATAAATGAATAAATAAATAAATAAATAATTAAACATTTTTTTTTAAAAGGATAAGAAAGTAAGAAAGACCGGGCAGGCCTGCCACCCTTATCTCTGTCTGTCTGTCTGTCTGTCTGTCTGTCTGATACCCTGGAACTGTAGATGGGCCACCATAATGTTGCTGGTAGTTGATCCCAGGTTCTCTGGAAGAGGATACAATGCTGTTAATTGTTGAGCCCTTTCAGTGGCGCCACCCATCTTTAAATATTTAGAAGTATATGTGAGGCTGTGTTTATGTACATCTTATGCAGACCATAAATGTGATTTAGATTCTCCAGAATCTGACACCCTCTTCTGGAGTGTCTGAAGACAGCTACAGTGTACTTATATTAAATAAATAAATAAATAAATAAATAAATAAATAAATAAATAAACATTTTTTAAACAGGATAAGAAAGAAAGAAAGACCAGGCAGGCCTGCCATCCTTATCTCTGTCTGTCTTTCTATCTGTCTACAGTCTGTCTGATCCCCTTGGACTCGAGATGGGCCACCATATAGTTGCTGGTTGTTGATCCCAGGTTCTCTGGAAGAGGAGACAATGCTGTTAATTTTTGAGCCCTTTCAGTTGGCCCACCCATCTTTAAATTTTTAGAAGTATATGTGAGGCTGTGTTCATGTACATCATATGCAGACCATAAGAGGGATATAGATTCTCCAGAATCTGACACCCTCTTCTGGAGAGTCTGAAGACAGCTACAGTGTACTTATATCTGATAAATAAATAAATAAATAAATAAATAAATAAATAAACAAATAAACAAATAAATAAACATTTTTTTATAAGGATAAGAAAGAAAGAAAAATCAGGCAGGCCTGCCATCCTTATCTCTGTCTGTCTGTCTGTCTGTCTGTCTTATCACCTGGAACTTGAGATGGGCCACCATATAGTTGCTGGTAGTTGATCCCACGTTCTCTGGAAGAAGAGACAATGCTGTTAATTGTTGAGCCCTTTCAGTGGGCCCACCCATCTTTAAATTTTTAGAAGTATATGTGAGGCTGTGTTTATGTACATCATATGAAGACCATAAGAGGGATTTAGATTCTCCAGAAGATGAGACCCTCTTCTAGAGTGTCTGAAGACAGCTACAGTGTACTTATATCTAATAAATACATAAATAAAAATAAATAAATAAATAAATAAACATTTTTTCAACAGTATAATAAAGAAAGAAAGACCAGGCACGCCTGCCATCCTTATCTCTGTCTGTCTGTCTGTCTATCTGATACCCTGGAACTGGAGATGGGCCACCATATAGTTGCTGGTAGTTCATCCCAGGTTCTCTGGAAGAGGAGACAATGCTGTTAATTGTTGAGCCCTTTCTTTAGTGACCCCACTCATCTTTAAATTTTTAGAAGTATATGTGAGGCTGTGTTTATGTACATCATATGCAGACCATAAGAGGGATTTAGATTCTCCAGAATCTGACACCCTCTTCTGGAGTGTCTAAAGACAGCTACAGTGTACTTATATCTAAAAAATACATAAATAAATAAATAAACATTTTTTAAAAAGGATAAGAAAGAAAGAAAGACCAGGCAGGCCTGCCATCCTTATCTCTGTCTTTCTGTCTGTCTGTTTGTCTGTCTGATCCCCTGAAACTGGAGATGGGCCAACATATAGTTGCTGGTAGTTGATCCCAGGTTCTCTGGAAGAGGAGACAATGCTGTTAATTGTTGGTTCCTTTCAGTGGCCCCAACCATCTTTAAATTTTTAGAAGAATATGTGAGGCTGTGTTTATGTACATCATATGCAGAACATAAATGGGATGTACGTTCTGCAGAATCAAACACCCTCTTCTGGAGTGTCTGAAGATAGCTATATTGTACTTATATCTAATAAATACATAAATAAATAAATAAACCTTTTTTAAAATGATAAGAAAGAAAGAAAGACCAGGCAGGCCTGCCATCCTTATCTCTGTCTGTCTGTCTGTGTGTCTGTCTGATCCCCTGGAACTGGAGATGGGCCACCATATAATTACTGGTTATTGATCCCAGGTTCTCTGGAAGAGGAGACAATGCTGTTAATTGTTGAGCCCTTTCAGTGGCCCCACCCATCTTTAAATTTTTAGAAGTATATGTGAGGCTATGTTTATGTACATCAAATGCAGACCATAAGAGGTGTTTAGATTCTCCAGAATCTGATACCCTCTTCTGGAGTGTCTGAAGACAGCTACAGTGTACTTATATCTAATAAATAAATAAATAAATAAATAAATAAATAAATAAATAAATAAATAAATAAATAAACATTTTTTAAAAAGGATAAGAAAAAAAGAAAGACTAGCAGGCCTGCCATCCTTATCTCTGTCTGTCTGTCTGTCTGTCTGTCTGATCCCCTGGAACTGGAGATGGGCCACCACATAGTTGCTGGTAGTTTAATCCCAGGTTCTCTGGAAGAGGAGACAATGCTGTTAATTGTTGAGCCCTTTCAGTGGCCCCACACATCTTTAAATTTTTAGAAGTATATGTGAGGCTGTGTTTATGTACATTGTATGTAGACCATAAGAGGGATTTATATTCTCCAGAATCTGATACCCTCTTCTGGAGTGTCTGAAGACAGCTACAGTGTACTTATATCTAATAAATACATAAATAAATAAATAAACATGTTTTAAATAGGATAAGAAAGAAAGAAAAAACAGGCAGGCCTGCCATCCTTGTCTGTCTGTCTGTCTGTCTGTCTCTCTGATCCCCTGGATCTGGAGATGGGCCACCATATAGTTGCTGGTAGTTGATCCCAGGTTCTCTGGAAGAGGAGACAATGCTGTTAATTGTTGAGCCCTCACAGTGGCCCCACCCATCTTTAAATTTTTAGAAATAAATGTGAAGCTGTTTTTATGTACATCATATGCATATCATAAGAGGGACTTAGATTCTCCAGAATCTGACACCCTCTTCCTGAGTGTCTGAAGACAGCTACAGTGTACTTATATATAATAAATTCATAAATAAATAAATAAACCTTTTTAAACGGATAAGAAAGAAATAAAAACCAGAAGGCCTGCCATCCTTGTCTGTATGTCTGTCTGTCTGTCTGATCGCCTGGAACTGGAGATGGGCCACCATATAGTTGCTGGTAGTTGATCCCAGGTTCTCTGGAAGAGGAGACAATGCTGTTAATTTTTGAGCCCTTTCAGTGGCCCCACCCATCTTTAAATTTTTATAAGTATATGTGAGGCTGTGTTCATGTACATCATATGCAGACCATAAGAGGGATTTAGATTCTCCAGAATCTGACACCCTCTTCTGGAGTGTCTGAAGACAGCTACAGTGTACTTATATCGAATAAATAAATAAATAAATAAATAAATAAATAAATAAATAAATAAACATTTTTTAAAAGGATAAGAAAGAATGAAAGACCAGGTAGGCCTGCCATCCTTAACTCTATCTGTCTGTATCTCTGTCTGTCTGTCTGATCCCCTGGAACTGGAGATGGGCCACCATATAGTTGCTGGTAGTTGATCCCAGGTTCTCTGGAAGAGGAGACAATGCTGTTAATTGTTGAGCCCTTTCAGTGGTCCTACCCATCTTTAAATTTTTAGAAGTATATGTGAGGCTGTGTTTATGTACATCATATGCAGACCATAAGAGGGATATAGATTCTCCAGAATCTGAAACCCTCTTCTGGAGTGTCTGAAGACAGCTACAGTGTACTTATATCTAATAAATACATAAATAAATAAATAAATAAATATACATTTTTTAAAAGGGATAAGAAAGAAAGAAAAACCAGGCAGGCTTCCATCCTTGTCTGTCTTTCTCTCTGTCTGTCTGTCTTGCCTAGCCCCTTGCGTTGCCTAGCCTAGCCCCTTGCCTTGCCTAGCCCAGCCCCTTGCTTAGCCTAGCCTAGCCCAGCCCTGCCTTGCCTAGCCCTGCCTATCCCTGTCTTTAACCAGGCTGTCCTCGAACTCAGAAACTGACTGCCTCTGCCTCCAGAGTGCTCTCATTAAGAGCTCGAGCCACCACTGACTGTTGGGTTTTCTAAGTCTTACATAGGTATGGTCTGTTTCTCAACTGTGAAACCCTAATTAACACATGTAGTCTGTCCTAGGTCAGCCATAGCTACAGACTGAGGCCTTTTCTAAAACAAAACAAAAGAAAACAAAAAAAATAGAAATAATAAAATAAATAAATTAAGAAACCACATGATATCTTTTCTTTCTTTCAATGATACTCAGAGTTTGAAGCAGTTCACCCATGAGACCTCAGCTCCGGACATTGAGGCTGTTTCCCTAACAAGTATTATGGCTGAACCTGAGGGGTTCTACTGCTGATTTGTGTCCCCCACTTTAAAAAAATAGTTGTTTTCAAAGGCTGCAGGTTCTTAGCCCTGTTCCTTGTTACAGTTGAGTCACAGCCCTGAAAGTTCAGTGGTAGTTAAAGGCACTGAGAAGGGCTTCCTATAGACATCAAAGACCAAGTCTTTGTTATTAAAAAGTTAATCTGGATTCCCCCACACCCTGGCATCCTTAGAATTCCTAGAAAGGAAGGCAGGGACCTGGGCAGAAGGGTGCAAGGCTACTGGTGTTTGTAAGTGGTAACAGAAAGCTTTCTCTTGTTGGTACCCTACCCCAAGTTACACTGTCACTTCTTTTTCCTAGTTGTTGTTTTGTAGGTTTGTATTCTCAACATAGACCCTTTTCCTTCCTAACCTTGGCTGTCCTGAACCTTACTGTCCTTGAACTCAGTGATTTGCCTGTCTTGCTGGGATGAAACTGTGAGCTACCATCCAGAAGGAAGCACCCTGCTGAGGTTAGATTGGGGTCTCTTCCATTTTCCTCTATGAACATGCATATGGCAGGCCTGTTCTTTCTTTTTTACTTTTCCTTTTCTTTTTAAAGATTTATTTATTTATTATATTTAAGTATGCTGTAGCTATCTTCAGACAGTCCAGAAGAGGGTGTCAGATTCTGAAGAATCTAAATCATTCTTATTGTCTGCATATGATGTATATAAACACAGCCTCACATATACTCAAAAAAAAAAAAAAAGAAAGAAAGATGTGGCTACAGAGAGGGCTCAACAATTAAGAGCATTGTCTCCTCTTCCAGAGAACCTGGGCTCAATTACCAGTATTATATATGGTGGCCCATCTCCAGTTCCAGGGGATCTAATACTCTGTTCTGGAGTCTGTGGGCACAGCATACACATGCAAAACATTCTTACACAATCATTGAGAGAGGAGAGAGAGGGGTTGAGAGAGAGGGGAGGTAATCATACCTCCTGACAAGTTTGAAGACCTGAGCTTCATCACTCACACAAATAAATAAATGCAAAATATTTTTAAAAAATAAACTCTGCCATTGCCCTTTAAAAATTCCTAGAAAACAAGTTTTATAAGCAACAGTTATATTTACTATATCTAAAGAAGAATCATGAGCATATTCTCTAAATAGAAAAAGGCCTGTTAGTCTTAGAAATGGAAAAGACAAACCAAGGAAGGTTTGCAATTACATAATGAGGCAGCTCAGCCCAGCTCTTAGGTTGGAAATAAGACTGGAGAATAGGATACACCTGAAGACAGCCAGCCATTGCTTTTTGTTTTGGAGGCTGAAAGGATACACCTGAAGACAGCCAATGCTGTGTGATGGTGATCTGGTATTTTTTTTTTAATTTTTAAAAACTTTAACACTTTTTATAAAACCTTTTTCCTGGGTGAAAGAAAGACAGCTACAGAGTACTTATATCTAATATACATTAATAAATAAATAAACATTTCTTAAAAAGGATAAGAAAGAAAGAAAGACCAGGCAGGCCTGCCATCCTTATCTCTATCTGTCTGTATGTCTGTCTGTCTGTCTGATCCCCTGGAACTGGAGATGGGCCACCATATAGTTGCTGGTAGTTGAACCCAGGTTCTCTGGAAGAGGAGACAATGCTGTTAATTTTTGAGCAGTACAGTGGCCCCACCCATCTTTAAATTTTTAAAATTATATGTGTGGCTGTGTTTATGTACCTCATATGCAGACCATAAGAGGGATTTAGATTGTCCAGAATCTGACACCGTCTTCTGGAGTGTCTGAAGACTGCTACCATGTACTTATATCTAATAAATAAATAAATAAATAAATAATCATTTTTTAAAAATGATAAGAAAAAAAGAAAGTCCAGGCAGGCCTGCGTTCCTTAACTCTGTCTGTCTGTCTGTCTGTCTGATCCCGGGGAACTGGAGATGGGCCACCATATAGTGGCTGATAGTTGATCCCAGGTTCTCTGGAAGAGGAGACAATGCTGTTAATTGTTGAGCCCTTTCAGTGGCCCCACTCATCTTTAAATTTTTAGAAGTGTATGTGAGGCTGTGTTTATGTACATCATAGGCAGACTATAAGAGGGATTTAGATTCTCCAGAATCTGACACCCTCTTCTGGAGTGTCTGAAGACAGCTACAGTGTACTTATTCTAATAAATAAATAAATAAATAAATAAATAAATAAATAAATAAATAAATAAATGAATAAATAAACTTTTTTTAAAATTGATAAGAAAAAAAGAAATACCAGGCAGGCCTGCCATCCTTATCTCTGTCTGTATGTCTATCTGTCTTTCTGATTCCCTGGACCTGGAAATGGGCCACCATATAGTTGCTGGTAGTTGATCTCAGGTTCTCTGGAAGAGGAGACAATGCTGTTAATTGTTGAGCCCTTTCAGTGGCCCCACCCATCTTTAAATTTTTGGAAGTAAATGTGAGTCTGTGTTTATGTACATCATATGCAGACCATAAGAGGGATTTAGATTCTCCAGAATCTGACAACCTCTTCTGGAGTGTCTGAAGACCTCTACAGTGTACTTATATCTAATAAATACATAAATAAATAAATAAACATTTTTTCATAAAGGATAAGAAAGAAAGAACAACCAGGCAGGCCTGCCATCCTTGTCTGTTTGTCTGTCTGTCTGTCTGATCCCCTGAAACTGGAGATGGGCCACCATATTTTTGCTGGTAGTTGATCCCAGGTTCTCTGTAAGAGGAGACAATGCTGTTAATTGTTGAGCCCTTCAGTGGCCCCACCCATCTTTAAATTTTTAGAAGTATATGTGAGGCTTTGTTTATGTACATCATATGCAGACCATAAGAGGGATTTATATTCTCCAGAATCTGACACCCTCTTCTGGAGTATCTGAAGGCAGCTACAGGGTACTTATATCTAATAAATAAATGAATAAATAAATAAATAAATAAATAAATAAATAAACATTTTTTAAAAGGATAAGAAAAAATGAAAGACCAGGCAGGCCTGCCATCCTTATCTCTGTCTGTCTGTCTGTCTGTCTGATCTCCTGGAACTGGAGATGGGCCACAATATAGTTGCTGGTAGTTGATCCCAGGTTCTCTGGAAGAGGAGACAATGCTGTTAATTGTTGAGCCCTTTCAGTGGCCCCACTCATCTTTAAATTTTTAGAAGTGTATGTGAGGCTGTGTTTATGTACAACATAGGCAGACTATAAGAGGTATTTAGATTCTCCAGAATCTGACACCCTCTTCTGGAGTGTCTGAAGACAGCTACAGTGTACTTATGTTTAATAAATAAATAAATAAATAAATAAATAAATAAATAAATAAATATTTTAAAAAAATGATAAGAAAAAAAGAAAGACCAGGCAGGGCCTGCCATCCTTTTCTCTGTCTGTCTGTCTGTCTTTCTGATCTCCTGGAACTGGAGATGGGCCACCATATAGTTGCTGGTAGTTGATCCCAGGTTCTCTGGAAGAGGAGACAATGCTGTTAATTGTTGAGCCCTTTCAGTGGCCCCACTCATCTTTAAATTTTTAGAGGTGTATGTGAGGCTGTGTTTATGTACATCATATGCAGACAATAAGAGGGATTTAGATTCTCTAGAATATGACACCCTCTTCTGGAGTGTCTGAAGATAGCTACAGTGTACTTATATCTAATAAATACATAAATAAATAAATAAATAAATAAATAAATAAATAAATAAACATTTTTTAAAAAGGATAAGAAAGAAAGAAAGACCAGGCAGGCCTTCCATCCTTATCTCTGTCTGTCTGTCTGTCTCTCTGTCTGATCCCCTGGAACTGGAGATGGGCAACCATATAGTTGCTTGTAGTTGATCCCAGGTTCTCTGGAAGAGGAGACAATGCTCTTAATTATTGAGCCCTTTCAGTGGCCCCACCCATCTTTAAATTTTTAGAAGTATATGTGAGGCTGTGTTTATGTACATCATATGCAGACCATAAGAGGGATTTAGATTCTCCAGAATCTGACACCCTCTACTGGAGTGTCTGAAGACAGCTACAGTGTACTTATATCTAAAAAATACATAAATAAATAAATAAATAAATAAATAAATAAATAAATAAATAAACATTTTTAAAAATGGATAAGAAAGAAAGAAAGACCAGGCAGGCATGCCATCCTTATCCTTGTCTGTTTCTCTGTCTGTCTGTCTGATCCCCTGGAACTGGAGATGGGCCACCATATAGTTGATGGTAGTTGATCCCAGGTTCTCTGGAGAGGAGATAATGCTGTTAATTGTTGAGCCCTTTCAGTGGTCCCACCCATCTTTAAATTTTTAGAAGTATATGTGAGTCTCTGTTTATGTATATCATATGCAGACCATAACAAGGATTTAGATTCTCCAGAATCTGACACCCTCTACTGGAGTGTCTGAAGACAGCTACAGTGTAATTATATCTAATAAATTCATAAATAAACAAATAAACATTTTTTAAAAAAGATAATAAAGAAAGAGAGACCAGGCAGGCCTGCCATCCTTGTCTGTCTGTCTGTCTGTCTGATCCCCGGAACTGGAGATGGGCCACCATATAATTGCTGGTAGTTGATCCCAGGTTCTCTGGAAGAGGAGACAATGCTGTTAATTGTTGAGCCCTTTCAGTGGCCCCACACATCTTTAAGTTTTTAGAGGTATATGTGAGGCTGTGTTTACGTACATCATATGCAGATCATAAGAGGGATATAGATTCTCCAGAATCTGAAACCCTCTTCGGGAGTGTTTGAAGACAGCTACCGTGTACTTTTATCTAATAAATACATACATAAATTAATAAACATTTTTAAAAAGGATAAGAAAGAAAGAAAGACCAGGCAGGCCTGCCACCTTGTCTGTCTGTCTGTGTGTCTGTCTCTCTATCTGTCAGATCCCCTGGAACTGGAGATGGGCCACCATATAGTTGCTGGTAGTTGATCCCAGGTACTCTGGAAGAGGAGACAATGCTGTTAGTTGTTGAGCCCTTTCAGTAGCCCCACCCATCTTTAAATTTTTAGAAGTATATGTGAGGCTGTGTTTATGTACATCATATGCAGACCATACGAGGGATTTAGATTCTCCAGATTCTGACACCCTCTTCTGGAGTGTCTGAAGACAGCTACATAGTACTTATATCTAATAAATACATAAATAAATAAATAAATATATACATACATAAATAAATAAACATTTTTTAAAAAGGATAAGAAAAAAAGAAAGACCAGGCAGGCCTGCCATCCTTATCTCTGTCTGTCTGTCTGTCTGTCTGATCCACTGGAACGAAAGATGGGCCACCATATAGTTGCTCATTGTTGATCCCAGGTTCTCTGGAAGAGGAGTCAATGCTGTTAATTATTGAGCCCTTTCTGGGTCCCCACCCATCTTTAAATTTTTAGAACTATATGTGACTCTGTGTTTATGTACATCATATGCAGACCATAAGAGGGATTTATATTCTCCAGAATCTGACACCCTCTTCTGGAGTGACTGAAGACAACTACAGTGTACTTATATCTAATAAATAAATAAATAAATAAATAAATAAACATTTTTAAAAAAGGATAAGAAAGAAAGAAAGAAAGACCAGGCAGGCCTGCCATCCTTATCTCTGTCTATCTGTCTGTCTGTCTGATACCCTGGAACTGGAGATGGGCCACCATATAGTTGCTGGTAGTTGATCCCAGTTTCTCTGCAAGAGGAGACAATGCTGTTAATTTTTGAGCCCTTTCAGTGGCCCCACCCATCTTTAAATTTTTAGAAGAATTTGTGAGGCTGTGTTTATGTACATCATATGCAGACCATAAGAGGGATTTAGATTTTTCAGAATCTGACACCCTCTTCTGGAGTGTCTGAAGACAGCTAGAGTGTACTTATATCTAATAAATACATAAATAAATAAATAAACATGTTTTAAAAAGTATAAGAAAGAAATAAAAACCAAGCAGGCCTGCCTTCCTTGTCTGTTTGTCTATCTGTCTATCTGATCCCCTGAAACTGGAGATGTGCCACCATATTTTTGCTGGTAGTTGATCCCAGGTTCTCTGGAAGAGGAGACAATGCTGGTATTTGTTGAGCCCTTTAAGTGGCCCCACCCATCTTTAAATTTTTAGAAGTATATGTGAGGCTGTGTTTATATACATCATATGCAGACCATAAGAGGGATTTAGATTCTCCGTAATCTGACACCCTCTTCTGGATTGTCTGAAGACAGCTACTGTGTACTTATATCTAATAAATACATACATAAATAAATAAATAAACATTTTTTAAAAGGATAAGAAGGAAAGAAAGACCAGGTAGGCCTGCCATCCTTATCTCTGTCTGTCAGTCTGTCTGTCTGATCCCCTGGAACTAGAGATGGGCCACCATATAGTTGCTGGTAGTTGATCCCAGGTTCTCTGGAAGAGGAGACAATGCTGTTAATTGTTGAGCCCTTTCAGTGGCCCCACCCATCTTTAAATTTTTAGAAGTATATGTGAGGCTGTGTTTATGTACATTGTATGCAGACCATAAGAGGGATTTAGATTCTCCAGAAACTGATACCCTCTTCTGGAGTGTCTGAATACATCTACAGTGTACTTATATCTAATAAATAAATAAATAAAGAAAGAAAGAAAGAAAGAAAGAAAGAAAGAAAGAAAGAAAGAAAGAAAGAAAGAAAGAAAGAAAGAAAGATGTTTTAAAAATGATAAGAAAGAATGAAAAACCAGACAGGCCTGCCATTCTAGTCTGTCTGTCTGTCTGTCTGTCTCCTGGAACTGGAGATGGGCCATTATATAGTTGCTGGTAGTTGATCCCAGGTTCTCTGGAAGAGGAGACAATGCTGTTAATTGTTGAGCCCTTTCAGTGGCCCCACACATCTTTAAATTTTTGGAAGTAATTGTGAGTCTGTGCTTATGTACATCATTTGCAGTCCATAAGAGGGATTTAGATTCTCCAGAATCTGACACCCTCTTCCTCAGTGTCTGAAGACAGCTACAGTGTACTTATATCTAATATACATTAATAAATAAATAAACATTTCTTAAAAAGGATAAGAAAGAAAGAAAGACCAGGCAGGCCTGCCATCCTTATCTCTATCTGTCTGTATGTCTGTCTGTCTGTCTGATCACCTGGAACTGGAGATGGGCCACCATATAGTGGCTGATAGTTGATCCCAGGTTCTCTGGAAGAGGAGACAATGCTGTTAATTGTTGAGCCCTCACCATATTGCAGGTCCTACAAGTATGAATTTTTCAGTGTTTCTCACCATATTCCAGGTACTACTGCGTGATTTTCTCATTTTTCGACTTTTTCAGGGTTTCTCACCATATTGCAAGTCCTACAAGTGTGAATTTCTTATTTTTGGACTTTTTTAGGGTTTCTCACCATATTCCAGCTCCTACAGTGTGTTTTTGTCATTTTTTGTCTTTTTCACGGTTTCTCATCTTATTCCAAGTCCTATATTGTGATTTTCTCATTTTTTGCCTTTTGCAGGGTTTCTCACCATATTGCAGGTACTACAAGTTTGATTTTCTTATTTTTCGACTGTTTCAGTGTTTCTCACCATACTGCAGATCCTATTGTGTGATTTTTCTCATTTTTCGTCTTTTTCAGGGTTTCTCATCATATTCCAAGCCCTACAGTCTGATTTTTCTAATTTTTTTACTTTTTCAGAGTTTCTCAAAGTATTCCAGGTTCTACAGTGTGATTTTTCTAATTTTTTGAATTTTTCAGGGTTGCTCACCATACTCGATCTTCTACAGTGTGATTTTCTCATTTTTCGACTGTTTCAGGGTTTCTCAGTATATTGCAGGTCCTACAAGTGTGAATTTCTTATTTTTGGACTTTTTCAGGGTTTCTCATAATATTCCAAGTCCTATACTGTGATTTTTGCATTTTTCGAATTTTTCAGGGATTCTCAGCATATTCCGGGTCCTACAGTTTGATTTTCTAATTTTTCATGTTTTTCAGGGTTTCTCACTATATCCCAAGTCCTACAGTGTGATTTTCTAATATTAAGACTTTTTCAGGGTCTCTCACCATATTGCATATCCTACAAGTGTGTATTTCTTATTTTTGAACTTTTTCAGGGTTTCTCACAATATTCCAGCTCCTACAGTGTGTTTTTGTCATTTTTTTTTCTTTTTCACGGTTTCTCATCTTATTCCAAGTCCTACAGTGTGATTTTCTCATTTTTCGACTTTTTCAGGGTTTCTCACATTATTGCAGGTCCTACAAGTGTGAATTTCTTATTTTTGGACTTTTTCAGGGTTTCTCACCATATTCCAGCTACTACAGTCTGATTTTCTCATTTTTGACTTTTTCACGGTTTCTCGTCTTATTCCAAGTCCTATATTGTGATTTTCTCATTTTTTGACTTTTTCAGGGTTTCTCACCATATTGCAGGTACTTCAAGTTTGATTTTCTTATTTTTCGATCTTTCAGGGTTTCTCACCATATTCCAGGTCCTACTGTTTGATTTTCTCATTTTTAGACTTTTTCAGGGTTTCTCACCTTATTCCAGGTACTACAGTGTGATTTTCTCATTTTTTGACTTTTTCAGGGTTTCTCATCATATTCCAAGTCCTAGAGTGTGATTTTCTCTTTTTTCGACTTTTTCAGAGTTTCTCACCATATTCCAGGTCCTACCGTGTGATTTTCTCATTTTAAGACTTTTTTAGGGTTTCTCAACATATTCCAACTCCTTCAGTGTATTTTTCTCATTTTTCGACTTTTTCAGGGTTTCTCACCATATTGCAGGTCCTACAAGTTTGATTTTCTTATTTTTCGACTGTTTCAGTGTTTCTCACCATATTGCAGGTCCAACTGTGTGATTTTCTCATTTTGAGACTTTTTCAATGTTTCTCACCATATTCCAGCTACTACAGTCTGATTTTCTCATTTTTGACTTTTTCAGGGTTTCTCATCATATTCCAAGTCCTAGAGTGTGATTTTTCCAATTTTTCGACTTTTTCAGAGTTTCTCACCATATTCCAGGTTCCACAGTGTGATTTTCTCATTTTTTGACTTTTTCAGGATTGCTCACCATATTCCATCTTCTACATTGTGATTTTCTCATTTTTTAACTTTTTCAGGGTTTCTCATCTTATTCCAAGTCCTACAGTGTGATTTTCTCATTTTTCGACTTTTTCAGGGTTTCTCACCATATTGCTGGTCCTACACGTGTGAATTTCTTATTTTTGGACTTTTTCAGGGTTTCTCACCATATTCCAGGTACTACAGTGTGATTTTCTCATTTTAAGAGTTTTTCAGGGTCTCTCACCATATTGCATGTCCTACAAGTGTGTATATCTTATTTTTCTACTTTTTAACGGTTTCTCTCCATATTCCATCTCCTACCGTGTACTTTTGTCATTTTTTGTCTTTTTCACGGTTTCTTATTTTATTCCAAGTCCTACAGTGTGATTTTCTCATTTTTTGACTTTTTCAGGGTTTCTCACCATATTGCAAGTCCTACAAGTGTGAATTTCTTATTTTTGGACTTTTTTAGGGTTTCTCACCATATTCCAGCTCCTACAGTGTGTTTTTGTCATTTTTTTTTCTTTTTCACGGTTTCTCATCTTATTCCAAGTCCTACAGTGTGATTTTCTCATTTTTCGACTTTTTCAGGGTTTCTCACATTATTGCAGGTCCTACAAGTGTGAATTTCTTATTTTTGGACTTTTTCAGGGTTTCTCACCATATTCCAGCTACTACAGTCTGATTTTCTCATTTTTGACTTTTTCACGGTTTCTCGTCTTATTCCAAGTCCTATATTGTGATTTTCTCATTTTTTGACTTTTTCAGGGTTTCTCACCATATTGCAGGTACTTCAAGTTTGATTTTCTTATTTTTCGATCTTTCAGGGTTTCTCACCATATTCCAGGTCCTACTGTTTGATTTTCTCATTTTTAGACTTTTTCAGGGTTTCTCACCTTATTCCAGGTACTACAGTGTGATTTTCTCATTTTTTGACTTTTTCAGGGTTTCTCATCATATTCCAAGTCCTAGAGTGTGATTTTCTCTTTTTTCGACTTTTTCAGAGTTTCTCACCATATTCCAGGTCGTACCGTGTGATTTTCTCATTTTAAGACTTTTTTAGGGTTTCTCAACATATTCCAACTCCTTCAGTGTATTTTTCTCATTTTTCGACTTTTTCAGGGTTTCTCACCATATTGCAGGTCCTACAAGTTTGATTTTCTTATTTTTCGACTGTTTCAGTGTTTCTCACCATATTGCAGGTCCAACTGTGTGATTTTCTCATTTTGAGACTTTTTCAATGTTTCTCACCATATTCCAGCTACTACAGTCTGATTTTCTCATTTTTGACTTTTTCAGGGTTTCTCATCATATTCCAAGTCCTAGAGTGTGATTTTTCCAATTTTTCGACTTTTTCAGAGTTTCTCACCATATTCCAGGTTCCACAGTGTGATTTTCTCATTTTTTGACTTTTTCAGGATTGCTCACCATATTCCATCTTCTACATTGTGATTTTCTCATTTTTTAACTTTTTCAGGGTTTCTCATCTTATTCCAAGTCCTACAGTGTGATTTTCTCATTTTTCGACTTTTTCAGGGTTTCTCACCATATTGCTGGTCCTACACGTGTGAATTTCTTATTTTTGGACTTTTTCAGGGTTTCTCACCATATTCCAGGTACTACAGTGTGATTTTCTCATTTTAAGAGTTTTTCAGGGTCTCTCACCATATTGCATGTCCTACAAGTGTGTATATCTTATTTTTCTACTTTTTAACGGTTTCTCTCCATATTCCATCTCCTACCGTGTACTTTTGTCATTTTTTGTCTTTTTCACGGTTTCTTATTTTATTCCAAGTCCTACAGTGTGATTTTCTCATTTTTTGACTTTTTCAGGGTTTCTCACCATATTGCAAGTCCTACAAGTGTGAATTTCTTATTTTTGGACTTTTTTAGGGTTTCTCACCATATTCCAGCTCCTACAGTGTGTTTTTGTCATTTTTTTTTCTTTTTCACGGTTTCTCATCTTATTCCAAGTCCTACAGTGTGATTTTCTCATTTTTCGACTTTTTCAGGGTTTCTCACATTATTGCAGGTCCTACAAGTGTGAATTTCTTATTTTTGGACTTTTTCAGGGTTTCTCACCATATTCCAGCTACTACAGTCTGATTTTCTCATTTTTGACTTTTTCACGGTTTCTCGTCTTATTCCAAGTCCTATATTGTGATTTTCTCATTTTTTGACTTTTTCAGGGTTTCTCACCATATTGCAGGTACTTCAAGTTTGATTTTCTTATTTTTCGATCTTTCAGGGTTTCTCACCATATTCCAGGTCCTACTGTTTGATTTTCTCATTTTTAGACTTTTTCAGGGTTTCTCACCTTATTCCAGGTACTACAGTGTGATTTTCTCATTTTTTGACTTTTTCAGGGTTTCTCATCATATTCCAAGTCCTAGAGTGTGATTTTCTCTTTTTTCGACTTTTTCAGAGTTTCTCACCATATTCCAGGTCCTACCGTGTGATTTTCTCATTTTAAGACTTTTTTAGGGTTTCTCAACATATTCCAACTCCTTCAGTGTATTTTTCTCATTTTTCGACTTTTTTAGGGATTCTCATCTTATTCCAAGTCCTACAGTGTGATTTTCTCATTTTAAGACTTTTTCAGGGTTTCTCAACATATTCCAGGTCCTACAGTGTGATTTTCTCATTTTTCGACTTTTTCAGGGTTTCTCACCATATTGGAGGTTCTACAAGTGTGTTTTTCTTATTTTTCGACTTTTTCAGGGTTTACTCACCATATTCCAGCTTCTACAGTGTATTTTAATCATTTTTTGACTTTTTCACGGTTTCTCATCATATTCTAAATCCTACAGTTTGATTTTCTCATTTTTGGAATTTTTTAGGGTTTCTCACCATATTGCAGGTACTACAAGTTTGATTTTCTTATTTTACGACTGTTTCAGTGTTTCTCACCATATTGCAGGTCCAAATGTGTGATTTTCTCATTTTGAGACTTTTTCAATGTTTCTCACCATATTCCAGCTACTACAGTCTGATTTTCTCATTTTTGACTTTTTCAGGGTTTCTCATCATATTCCAAGTCCTCGAGTGTGATTTTTTCCAATTTTTCGCCTTTTTCAGAGTTTCTCACCATATTCCAGGTTCCACACTGTGATTTTCTCATTTTTTGACTTTTTCAGGATTGCTCACCATATTCCATCTTCTACATTGTGATTTTCTCATTTTTCAACTTTTTCAGGGTTTCTCATCTTTTTCCAAGTCCTACAGTGAAATTTTCTCATTTTTTGACTTTTTTAGGGTGTCTCATCTTATTCCAAGTCTACAGTGTGATTTTCTCATTTTTCGACTTTTTCAGGGTTTCTCACCATATTGCAGGTCCTACAAGTTTGATTTTCTTATTTTTCGACTGTTTCAGTGTTTCTCACCATATTGCAGGTCCAACTGTGTGATTTTCTCATTTTGAGACTTTTTCAATGTTTCTCACCATATTCCAGCTACTACAGTCTGATTTTCTCATTTTTGACTTTTTCAGGGTTTCTCATCATATTCCAAGTCCTAGAGTGTGATTTTCCAATTTTTCGACTTTTTCAGAGTTTCTCACCATATTCCAGGTTCCACAGTGTGATTTTCTCATTTTTTGACTTTTTCAGGATTGCTCACCATATTCCATCTTCTACATTGTGATTTTCTCATTTTTTAACTTTTTCAGGGTTTCTCATCTTATTCCAAGTCCTACAGTGTGATTTTCTCATTTTTCGACTTTTTCAGGGTTTCTCTCACCATATTGCAGGTCCTACACGTGTGAATTTCTTATTTTTGGACTTTTTCAGGTTTGTCTCACCATATTCCAGGTACTACAGTGTGATTTTCTCATTTTAAGAGTTTTTCAGGGTCTCTCACCATATTGCATGTCCTACAAGTGTGTATATCTTATTTTTCTACTTTTTAACGGTTTCTCTCCATATTCCATCTCCTACCGTGTACTTTTGTCATTTTTTGTCTTTTTCACGGTTTCTTATTTTATTCCAAGTCCTACAGTGTGATTTTCTCATTTTTTGACTTTTTCAGGGTTTCTCACCATATTGCAAGTCCTACAAGTGTGAATTTCTTATTTTTGGACTTTTTTAGGGTTTCTCACCATATTCCAGCTCCTACAGTGTGTTTTTGTCATTTTTTTTTTCTTTTTCACGGTTTCTCATCTTATTCCAAGTCCTACAGTGTGATTTTCTCATTTTTCGACTTTTTCAGGGTTTCTCACATTATTGCAGGTCCTACAAGTGTGAATTTCTTATTTTTGGACTTTTTCAGGGTTTCTCACCATATTCCAGCTACTACAGTCTGATTTTCTCATTTTTGACTTTTTCACGGTTTCTCGTCTTATTCCAAGTCCTATATTGTGATTTTCTCATTTTTTGACTTTTTCAGGGTTTCTCACCATATTGCAGGTACTTCAAGTTTGATTTTCTTATTTTTCGATCTTGCAGGGTTTCTCACCATATTCCAGGTCCTACTGTTTGATTTTCTCATTTTTAGACTTTTTCAGGGTTTCTCACCTTATTCCAGGTACTACAGTGTGATTTTCTCATTTTTTGACTTTTTCAGGGTTTCTCATCATATTCCAAGTCCTAGAGTGTGATTTTCTCTTTTTTCGACTTTTTCAGAGTTTCTCACCATATTCCAGGTCCTACCGTGTGATTTTCTCATTTTAAGACTTTTTTAGGGTTTCTCAACATATTCCAACTCCTTCAGTGTATTTTTCTCATTTTTCGACTTTTTCAGGGTTTCTCACCATATTGCAGGTCCTACAAGTTTGATTTTCTTATTTTCGACTGTTTCAGTGTTTCTCACCATATTGCAGGTCCAACTGTGTGATTTTCTCATTTTGAGACTTTTCAATGTTTCTCACCATATTCCAGCTACTACAGTCTGATTTTCTCATTTTTGACTTTTTCAGGGTTTCTCATCATATTCCAAGTCCTAGAGTGTGATTTTTCCAATTTTTCGACTTTTTCAGAGTTTCTCACCATATTCCAGGTTCCACAGTGTGATTTTTCTCATTTTTTGACTTTTTCAGGATTGCTCACCATATTCCATCTTCTACATTGTGATTTTCTCATTTTTTAACTTTTTCAGGGTTTTCTCATC
>NW_028227429.1:0-61995 GCF_978045245.1 Mus caroli | reverse complement strand
TGTAGGACCTGGAATATGGTGAGAAACTCTGAAAAAGTCGAAAAAAGAGAAAATCACACTCTAGGACTTGGAATATGATGAGAAACCCTGAAAAAGTCAAAAAAATGAGAAAATCACACTGTAGTACCTGGAATATGGTGAGCAACCCTGAAAAAGTCTAAAAATGACAAAAACACACTGTAGGAGCTGGAATATGGTGAGAAACCCTAAAAAAGTCCAAAAATAAGAAATTCACACTTGTAGGACTTGCAATATGGTGAGAAACCCTGAAAAAGTCGAAAAATGAGAAAATCACGCAGTAGTACCTGGAATATGGTGAGAAACCCTGAAAAAGTCCAAAATAAGAAATTCACACGTGTAGGACCTGCAATATGGTGAGAAACCCTGAAAAAGTCGAAAAATGAGAAAATCACACTGTAGGACTTGGAATAAGATGAGAAACCCTGAAAAAGTTAAAAAATGAGAAAATCACAATGTAGAAGATGGAATATGGTGAGCAATCCTGAAAAAGTCAAAAAATGAGAAAATCACATTGTGGAACCTGGAATATGGTGAGAAACTCTGAAAAAGGCGAAAAATTGGAAAAATCACACTCTAGGACTTGGAATATGATGAGAAACCCTGAAAAAGTCAAAAATGAGAAAATCAGACTGTAGTAGCTGGAATATGGTGAGAAACATTGAAAAAGTCTCAAAATGAGAAAATCACACAGTTGGACCTGCAATATGGTGAGAAACACTGAAACAGTCGAAAAATAAGAAAATCAAACTTGTAGGACCTGCAATATGGTGAGAAACCCTGAAAAAGTCGAAAAATGAGAAAATCACACTGTAGGACTTGGAATAAGATGAGACACCCTGAAAAAGTCAAAAAATGAGAAAATCACAATGTAGAAGATGGAATATGGTGAGCAATCCTGAAAAAGTCAAAAAATGAGAATATCACACTGTAGGACCTGGAATATGGTGAGAAACTCTGAAAAAGTCGAAAAATGAGAAAATCACACTGTAGGACTTGGAATAAGATGAGAAACCCTGAAAAAGTTGAAAAATGAGAAAATCACAATGTAGAAGATGGAATATGGTGAGCAATCCTGAAAAAGTCAAAAAATGAGAAAATCACACTGTAGGACCTGGAATATGGTGAGAAACTCTGAAAAAGTCGAAAAAAGAGAAAATCACACTCTAGGACTTGGAATATGATGAGAAACCCTGAAAAAGTCAAAAAAATGAGAAAATCACACTGTAGTACCTGGAATATGGTGAGCAACCCTGAAAAAGTCTAAAAATGACAAAAACACACTGTAGGAGCTGGAATATGGTGAGAAACCCTAAAAAAGTCCAAAAATAAGAAATTCACACTTGTAGGACTTGCAATATGGTGAGAAACCCTGAAAAAGTCGAAAAATGAGAAAATCACGCAGTAGTACCTGGAATATGGTGAGAAACACTGAAAATGTCGAAAAATAAGAAATTCACACTTGTAGGACCTGCAATATGGTGAGAAACCCTGAAAAAGTCAAAAAATGAGAAAATCACACTGTAGGACTTGGAATAAAATGAGAAACCGTGAAAAAGACAAAAAATGACAAAAGTACACGGTAGGAGATGGAATATGGAGAGAAACTGTTAAAAAGTAGAAAAATAAGATATACACACTTGTAGGACATGCAATATGGTGAGAGACCCTGAAAAACTCTTAAAATGAGAAAATCACACTGTAGTACCTGGAATATGGTGAGAAACCCTGAAAAAGTCCAAAAATAAGAAATTCACACGTGTAGGACCTGCAATATGGTGAGAAACCCTGAAAAAGTCGAAAAATGAGAAAATCACACTGTAGGACTTGGAATAAGATGAGAAACCCTGAAAAAGTTGAAAAATGAGAAAATCACAATGTAGAAGATGGAATATGGTGAGCAATCCTGAAAAAGTCAAAAAATGAGAAAATCACACTGTGGAACCTGGAATATGGTGAGAAACTCTGAAAAAGGCGAAAAATTGGAAACATCACACTCTAGGACTTGGAATATGATGAGAAACCCTGAAAAAGTCAAAAATGAGAAAATCAGACTGTAGTAGCTGGAATATGGTGAGAAACATTGAAAAAGTCTCAAAATGAGAAAATCACACAGTTGGACCTGCAATATGATGAGAAACACTGAAACAGTCGAAAAATAAGAAAATCAAACTTGTAGGACCTGCAATATGGTGAGAAACCCTGAAAAAGTCGAAAAATGAGAAAATCACACTGTAGGACTTGGAATAAGATGAGACACCCTGAAAAAGTCAAAAAATGAGAAAATTTCACTGTAGGACTTGGAATAAGATGAGAAACCCTGAAAAAGTTGAAAAATGAGAAAATCACAATGTAGAAGATGGAATATGGTGAGCAATCCTGAAAAAGTCAAAAAATGAGAAAATCACACTGTGGAACCTGGAATATGGTGAGAAACTCTGAAAAAGGCGAAAAATTGGAAAAATCACACTCGAGGACTTGGAATATGATGAGAAACCCTGAAAAAGTCAAAAATGAGAAAATCAGACTGTAGTAGCTGGAATATGGTGAGAAACATTGAAAAAGTCTCAAAATGAGAAAATCACACATTTGGACCTGCAATATGGTGAGAAACACTGAAACAGTCGAAAAATAAGAAAATCAAACTTGTAGTACCTGCAATATGATGAGAAACCCTAAAAAATTCCAAAAATGAGAAAATCAAACTGTAGGATTTAGAATATGATGAGAAACCGTGAAAAAGTCAAAAAATGATTAAAATACACTGTAGAAGCTGGAATATGGTGAGTAAACCCTGAAAAAGTCGAAAAATAAGAAAATCACACTTGTAGAACCTCCAATATGGTGAGAAACCCTGAAAAAGTCGAAAAATGAGAAAATCACACTGTAGGACCTGGAATATGTTGAGAAACCCTGAAAAAGTCTTAAAATGAGAAAATCACAATGTAGAAGATGGAATATGGTGAGCAATCCTGAAAAAGTCAAAAAATGAGAAAATCACACTGTAGGACCTGGAATATGGTGAGAAACTCTGAAAAAGTCGAAAAAAGAGAAAATCACACTCTAGGACTTGGAATATGATGAGAAACCCTGAAAAAGTCAAAAAAAATGAGAAAATCACACTGTAGTACCTGGAATATGGTGAGCAACCCTGAAAAAGTCTAAAAATGACAAAAACACACTGTAGGAGCTGGAATATGGTGAGAAACCCTAAAAAAGTCCAAAAATAAGAAATTCACACTTGTAGGACTTGCAATATGGTGAGAAACCCTGAAAAAGTCGAAAAATGAGAAAATCACGCAGTAGTACCTGGAATATGGTGAGAAACACTGAAAATGTCGAAAAATAAGAAATTCACACTTGTAGGACCTGCAATATGGTGAGAAACCCTGAAAAAGTCAAAAAATGAGAAAATCACACTGTAGGACTTGGAATAAAATGAGAAACCGTGAAAAAGACAAAAAATGACAAAAGTACACGGTAGGAGATGGAATATGGAGAGAAACTGTTAAAAAGTAGAAAAATAAGATATACACACTTGTAGGACATGCAATATGGTGAGAGACCCTGAAAAACTCTTAAAATGAGAAAATCACACTGTAGTACCTGGAATATGGTGAGAAACCCTGAAAAAGTCCAAAAATAAGAAATTCACACGTGTAGGACCTGCAATATGGTGAGAAACCCTGAAAAAGTCGAAAAATGAGAAAATCACACTGTAGGACTTGGAATAAGATGAGAAACCCTGAAAAAGTTAAAAAATGAGAAAATCACAATGTAGAAGATGGAATATGGTGAGCAATCCTGAAAAAGTCAAAAAATGAGAAAATCACACTGTGGAACCTGGAATATGGTGAGAAACTCTGAAAAAGGCGAAAAATTGGAAACATCACACTCTAGGACTTGGAATATGATGAGAAACCCTGAAAAAGTCAAAAATGAGAAAATCAGACTGTAGTAGCTGGAATATGGTGAGAAACATTGAAAAAGTCTCAAAATGAGAAAATCACACAGTTGGACCTGCAATATGATGAGAAACACTGAAACAGTCGAAAAATAAGAAAATCAAACTTGTAGGACCTGCAATATGGTGAGAAACCCTGAAAAAGTCGAAAAATGAGAAAATCACACTGTAGGACTTGGAATAAGATGAGACACCCTGAAAAAGTCAAAAAATGAGAAAATTTCACTGTAGGACTTGGAATAAGATGAGAAACCCTGAAAAAGTTGAAAAATGAGAAAATCACAATGTAGAAGATGGAATATGGTGAGCAATCCTGAAAAAGTCAAAAAATGAGAAAATCACACTGTGGAACCTGGAATATGGTGAGAAACTCTGAAAAAGGCGAAAAATTGGAAACATCACACTCTAGGACTTGGAATATGATGAGAAACCCTGAAAAAGTCAAAAATGAGAAAATCAGACTGTAGTAGCTGGAATATGGTGAGAAACATTGAAAAAGTCTCAAAATGAGAAAATCACACAGTTGGACCTGCAATATGATGAGAAACACTGAAACAGTCGAAAAATAAGAAAATCAAACTTGTAGGACCTGCAATATGGTGAGAAACCCTGAAAAAGTCGAAAAATTAGAAAATCACACTGTAGGACTTGGAATAAGATGAGACACCCTGAAAAAGTCAAAAAATGAGAAAATTTCACTGTAGGACTTGGAATAAGATGAGAAACCCTGAAAAAGTTGAAAAATGAGAAAATCACAATGTAGAAGATGGAATATGGTGAGCAATCCTGAAAAAGTCAAAAAATGAGAAAATCACACTGTGGAACCTGGAATATGGTGAGAAACTCTGAAAAAGGCGAAAAATTGGAAAAATCACACTCGAGGACTTGGAATATGATGAGAAACCCTGAAAAAGTCAAAAATGAGAAAATCAGACTGTAGTAGCTGGAATATGGTGAGAAACATTGAAAAAGTCTCAAAATGAGAAAATCACACATTTGGACCTGCAATATGGTGAGAAACACTGAAACAGTCGAAAAATAAGAAAATCAAACTTGTAGTACCTGCAATATGATGAGAAACCCTAAAAAATTCCAAAAATGAGAAAATCAAACTGTAGGATTTAGAATATGATGAGAAACCGTGAAAAAGTCAAAAAATGATTAAAATACACTGTAGAAGCTGGAATATGGTGAGTAAACCCTGAAAAAGTCGAAAAATAAGAAAATCACACTTGTAGAACCTCCAATATGGTGAGAAACCCTGAAAAAGTCGAAAAATGAGAAAATCACACTGTAGGACCTGGAATATGTTGAGAAACCCTGAAAAAGTCTTAAAATGAGAAAATCACACTGTAGGACTTGGAATAAGATGAGAAACCTAAAAAAGTCGAAAAATGAGAAAAATACACTGAAGGAGTTGGAATATGTTGAGAAACCCTGAAAAAGTCTTAAAATGAGAAAATCACACGGTAGGACCTGGAATATGGTGAGAAACTCTGAAAAAGTCGAAAAAAGAGAAAATCACACTCTAGGACTTGGAATATGATGAGAAACCCTGAAAAAGTCAAAAAATGAGAAAATCACACTGTAGTACCTGGAATATGGTGAGAAACCCTGAAAAAGTTTAAAATGAGAAAATCAAACAGTAGGACCTGGAATATGGTGAGAAACCCTGAAAGATCGAAAAATAAGAAAATCAAACTTGTAGTACCTGCAATATGGTGAGAAAACCTGAAAAAGTCAAAAAATGAGAAAATCACAATATAGGACTTGGAATAAGATGAGAAACCGTGAAAAAGACAAAAAATGACAAAAACACACTGTAGGAGCTGGAATATGGTGAGAAACCCTAAAAAAGTCCAAAAATAAGAAATTCACACTTGTAGGACTTGCAATATGGTGAGAAACCCTGAAAAAGTCGAAAAATGAGAAAATCACACTGTAGGACTTGGAATAAGATGAGACACCATGAAAAAGTCAAAAAATGAGAAAATTTCACTGTAGCACTTGGAATAAGATGAGAAACCCTGAAAAAGTTGAAAAATGAGAAAATCACAATGTAGAAGATGGAATATGGTGAGCAATCCTGAAAAAGTCAAAAAATGAGAAAATCACACTGTAGGACCTGGAATATGGTGAGAAACTCTGAAAAAGTCGAAAAAAGAGAAAATCACACTCTAGGACTTGGAATATGATGAGAAACCCTGAAAAAGTCAAAAAAATGAGAAAATCACACTGTAGTACCTGGAATATGGTGAGCAACCCTGAAAAAGTCTAAAAATGACAAAAACACACTGTAGGAGCTGGAATATGGTGAGAAACCCTAAAAAAGTCCAAAAATAAGAAATTCACACTTGTAGGACTTGCAATATGGTGAGAAACCCTGAAAAAGTCGAAAAATGAGAAAATCACGCAGTAGTACCTGGAATATGGTGAGAAACCCTGAAAAAGTCCAAAAATAAGAAATTCACACGTGTAGGACCTGCAATATGGTGAGAAACCCTGAAAAAGTCGAAAAATGAGAAAATCACACTGTAGGACTTGGAATAAGATGAGAAACCCTGAAAAAGTTAAAAAATGAGAAAATCACAATGTAGAAGATGGAATATGGTGAGCAATCCTGAAAAAGTCAAAAAATGAGAAAATCACATTGTGGAACCTGGAATATGGTGAGAAACTCTGAAAAAGGCGAAAAATTGGAAAAATCACACTCTAGGACTTGGAATATGATGAGAAACCCTGAAAAAGTCAAAAATGAGAAAATCAGACTGTAGTAGCTGGAATATGGTGAGAAACATTGAAAAAGTCTCAAAATGAGAAAATCACACAGTTGGACCTGCAATATGGTGAGAAACACTGAAACAGTCGAAAAATAAGAAAATCAAACTTGTAGGACCTGCAATATGGTGAGAAACCCTGAAAAAGTCGAAAAATGAGAAAATCACACTGTAGGACTTGGAATAAGATGAGACACCCTGAAAAAGTCAAAAAATGAGAAAATCACAATGTAGAAGATGGAATATGGTGAGCAATCCTGAAAAAGTCAAAAAATGAGAATATCACACTGTAGGACCTGGAATATGGTGAGAAACTCTGAAAAAGTCGAAAAATGAGAAAATCACACTGTAGGACTTGGAATAAGATGAGAAACCCTGAAAAAGTTGAAAAATGAGAAAATCACAATGTAGAAGATGGAATATGGTGAGCAATCCTGAAAAAGTCAAAAAATGAGAAAATCACACTGTAGGACCTGGAATATGGTGAGAAACTCTGAAAAAGTCGAAAAAAGAGAAAATCACACTCTAGGACTTGGAATATGATGAGAAACCCTGAAAAAGTCAAAAAAATGAGAAAATCACACTGTAGTACCTGGAATATGGTGAGCAACCCTGAAAAAGTCTAAAAATGACAAAAACACACTGTAGGAGCTGGAATATGGTGAGAAACCCTAAAAAAGTCCAAAAATAAGAAATTCACACTTGTAGGACTTGCAATATGGTGAGAAACCCTGAAAAAGTCGAAAAATGAGAAAATCACGCAGTAGTACCTGGAATATGGTGAGAAACACTGAAAATGTCGAAAAATAAGAAATTCACACTTGTAGGACCTGCAATATGGTGAGAAACCCTGAAAAAGTCAAAAAATGAGAAAATCACACTGTAGGACTTGGAATAAAATGAGAAACCGTGAAAAAGACAAAAAATGACAAAAGTACACGGTAGGAGATGGAATATGGAGAGAAACTGTTAAAAAGTAGAAAAATAAGATATACACACTTGTAGGACATGCAATATGGTGAGAGACCCTGAAAAACTCTTAAAATGAGAAAATCACACTGTAGTACCTGGAATATGGTGAGAAACCCTGAAAAAGTCCAAAAATAAGAAATTCACACGTGTAGGACCTGCAATATGGTGAGAAACCCTGAAAAAGTCGAAAAATGAGAAAATCACACTGTAGGACTTGGAATAAGATGAGAAACCCTGAAAAAGTTAAAAAATGAGAAAATCACAATGTAGAAGATGGAATATGGTGAGCAATCCTGAAAAAGTCAAAAAATGAGAAAATCACACTGTGGAACCTGGAATATGGTGAGAAACTCTGAAAAAGGCGAAAAATTGGAAACATCACACTCTAGGACTTGGAATATGATGAGAAACCCTGAAAAAGTCAAAAATGAGAAAATCAGACTGTAGTAGCTGGAATATGGTGAGAAACATTGAAAAAGTCTCAAAATGAGAAAATCACACAGTTGGACCTGCAATATGATGAGAAACACTGAAACAGTCGAAAAATAAGAAAATCAAACTTGTAGGACCTGCAATATGGTGAGAAACCCTGAAAAAGTCGAAAAATGAGAAAATCACACTGTAGGACTTGGAATAAGATGAGACACCCTGAAAAAGTCAAAAAATGAGAAAATTTCACTGTAGGACTTGGAATAAGATGAGAAACCCTGAAAAAGTTGAAAAATGAGAAAATCACAATGTAGAAGATGGAATATGGTGAGCAATCCTGAAAAAGTCAAAAAATGAGAAAATCACACTGTGGAACCTGGAATATGGTGAGAAACTCTGAAAAAGGCGAAAAATTGGAAAAATCACACTCGAGGACTTGGAATATGATGAGAAACCCTGAAAAAGTCAAAAATGAGAAAATCAGACTGTAGTAGCTGGAATATGGTGAGAAACATTGAAAAAGTCTCAAAATGAGAAAATCACACATTTGGACCTGCAATATGGTGAGAAACACTGAAACAGTCGAAAAATAAGAAAATCAAACTTGTAGTACCTGCAATATGATGAGAAACCCTAAAAAATTCCAAAAATGAGAAAATCAAACTGTAGGATTTAGAATATGATGAGAAACCGTGAAAAAGTCAAAAAATGATTAAAATACACTGTAGAAGCTGGAATATGGTGAGTAAACCCTGAAAAAGTCGAAAAATAAGAAAATCACACTTGTAGAACCTCCAATATGGTGAGAAACCCTGAAAAAGTCGAAAAATGAGAAAATCACACTGTAGGACCTGGAATATGTTGAGAAACCCTGAAAAAGTCTTAAAATGAGAAAATCACAATGTAGAAGATGGAATATGGTGAGCAATCCTGAAAAAGTCAAAAAATGAGAAAATCACACTGTAGGACCTGGAATATGGTGAGAAACTCTGAAAAAGTCGAAAAAAGAGAAAATCACACTCTAGGACTTGGAATATGATGAGAAACCCTGAAAAAGTCAAAAAAATGAGAAAATCACACTGTAGTACCTGGAATATGGTGAGCAACCCTGAAAAAGTCTAAAAATGACAAAAACACACTGTAGGAGCTGGAATATGGTGAGAAACCCTAAAAAAGTCCAAAAATAAGAAATTCACACTTGTAGGACTTGCAATATGGTGAGAAACCCTGAAAAAGTCGAAAAATGAGAAAATCACGCAGTAGTACCTGGAATATGGTGAGAAACACTGAAAATGTCGAAAAATAAGAAATTCACACTTGTAGGACCTGCAATATGGTGAGAAACCCTGAAAAAGTCAAAAAATGAGAAAATCACACTGTAGGACTTGGAATAAAATGAGAAACCGTGAAAAAGACAAAAAATGACAAAAGTACACGGTAGGAGATGGAATATGGAGAGAAACTGTTAAAAAGTAGAAAAATAAGATATACACACTTGTAGGACATGCAATATGGTGAGAGACCCTGAAAAACTCTTAAAATGAGAAAATCACACTGTAGTACCTGGAATATGGTGAGAAACCCTGAAAAAGTCCAAAAATAAGAAATTCACACGTGTAGGACCTGCAATATGGTGAGAAACCCTGAAAAAGTCGAAAAATGAGAAAATCACACTGTAGGACTTGGAATAAGATGAGAAACCCTGAAAAAGTTAAAAAATGAGAAAATCACAATGTAGAAGATGGAATATGGTGAGCAATCCTGAAAAAGTCAAAAAATGAGAAAATCACACTGTGGAACCTGGAATATGGTGAGAAACTCTGAAAAAGGCGAAAAATTGGAAACATCACACTCTAGGACTTGGAATATGATGAGAAACCCTGAAAAAGTCAAAAATGAGAAAATCAGACTGTAGTAGCTGGAATATGGTGAGAAACATTGAAAAAGTCTCAAAATGAGAAAATCACACAGTTGGACCTGCAATATGATGAGAAACACTGAAACAGTCGAAAAATAAGAAAATCAAACTTGTAGGACCTGCAATATGGTGAGAAACCCTGAAAAAGTCGAAAAATGAGAAAATCACACTGTAGGACTTGGAATAAGATGAGACACCCTGAAAAAGTCAAAAAATGAGAAAATCACAATGTAGAAGATGGAATATGGTGAGCAATCCTGAAAAAGTCAAAAAATGAGAATATCACACTGTAGGACCTGGAATATGGTGAGAAACTCTGAAAAAGTCGAAAAATGAGAAAATCACACTGTAGGACTTGGAATAAGATGAGAAACCCTGAAAAAGTTGAAAAATGAGAAAATCACAATGTAGAAGATGGAATATGGTGAGCAATCCTGAAAAAGTCAAAAAATGAGAAAATCACACTGTAGGACCTGGAATATGGTGAGAAACTCTGAAAAAGTCGAAAAAAGAGAAAATCACACTCTAGGACTTGGAATATGATGAGAAACCCTGAAAAAGTCAAAAAAATGAGAAAATCACACTGTAGTACCTGGAATATGGTGAGCAACCCTGAAAAAGTCTAAAAATGACAAAAACACACTGTAGGAGCTGGAATATGGTGAGAAACCCTAAAAAAGTCCAAAAATAAGAAATTCACACTTGTAGGACTTGCAATATGGTGAGAAACCCTGAAAAAGTCGAAAAATGAGAAAATCACGCAGTAGTACCTGGAATATGGTGAGAAACACTGAAAATGTCGAAAAATAAGAAATTCACACTTGTAGGACCTGCAATATGGTGAGAAACCCTGAAAAAGTCAAAAAATGAGAAAATCACACTGTAGGACTTGGAATAAAATGAGAAACCGTGAAAAAGACAAAAAATGACAAAAGTACACGGTAGGAGATGGAATATGGAGAGAAACTGTTAAAAAGTAGAAAAATAAGATATACACACTTGTAGGACATGCAATATGGTGAGAGACCCTGAAAAACTCTTAAAATGAGAAAATCACACTGTAGTACCTGGAATATGGTGAGAAACCCTGAAAAAGTCCAAAAATAAGAAATTCACACGTGTAGGACCTGCAATATGGTGAGAAACCCTGAAAAAGTCGAAAAATGAGAAAATCACACTGTAGGACTTGGAATAAGATGAGAAACCCTGAAAAAGTTAAAAAATGAGAAAATCACAATGTAGAAGATGGAATATGGTGAGCAATCCTGAAAAAGTCAAAAAATGAGAAAATCACACTGTGGAACCTGGAATATGGTGAGAAACTCTGAAAAAGGCGAAAAATTGGAAACATCACACTCTAGGACTTGGAATATGATGAGAAACCCTGAAAAAGTCAAAAATGAGAAAATCAGACTGTAGTAGCTGGAATATGGTGAGAAACATTGAAAAAGTCTCAAAATGAGAAAATCACACAGTTGGACCTGCAATATGATGAGAAACACTGAAACAGTCGAAAAATAAGAAAATCAAACTTGTAGGACCTGCAATATGGTGAGAAACCCTGAAAAAGTCGAAAAATGAGAAAATCACACTGTAGGACTTGGAATAAGATGAGACACCCTGAAAAAGTCAAAAAATGAGAAAATTTCACTGTAGGACTTGGAATAAGATGAGAAACCCTGAAAAAGTTGAAAAATGAGAAAATCACAATGTAGAAGATGGAATATGGTGAGCAATCCTGAAAAAGTCAAAAAATGAGAAAATCACACTGTGGAACCTGGAATATGGTGAGAAACTCTGAAAAAGGCGAAAAATTGGAAAAATCACACTCGAGGACTTGGAATATGATGAGAAACCCTGAAAAAGTCAAAAATGAGAAAATCAGACTGTAGTAGCTGGAATATGGTGAGAAACATTGAAAAAGTCTCAAAATGAGAAAATCACACATTTGGACCTGCAATATGGTGAGAAACACTGAAACAGTCGAAAAATAAGAAAATCAAACTTGTAGTACCTGCAATATGATGAGAAACCCTAAAAAATTCCAAAAATGAGAAAATCAAACTGTAGGATTTAGAATATGATGAGAAACCGTGAAAAAGTCAAAAAATGATTAAAATACACTGTAGAAGCTGGAATATGGTGAGTAAACCCTGAAAAAGTCGAAAAATAAGAAAATCACACTTGTAGAACCTCCAATATGGTGAGAAACCCTGAAAAAGTCGAAAAATGAGAAAATCACACTGTAGGACCTGGAATATGTTGAGAAACCCTGAAAAAGTCTTAAAATGAGAAAATCACACTGTAGGACTTGGAATAAGATGAGAAACCTAAAAAAGTCGAAAAATGAGAAAAATACACTGAAGGAGTTGGAATATGTTGAGAAACCCTGAAAAAGTCTTAAAATGAGAAAATCACACGGTAGGACCTGGAATATGGTGAGAAACTCTGAAAAAGTCGAAAAAAGAGAAAATCACACTCTAGGACTTGGAATATGATGAGAAACCCTGAAAAAGTCAAAAAATGAGAAAATCACACTGTAGTACCTGGAATATGGTGAGAAACCCTGAAAAAGTTTAAAAATGAGAAAATCAAACAGTAGGACCTGGAATATGGTGAGAAACCCTGAAAGATCGAAAAATAAGAAAATCAAACTTGTAGTACCTGCAATATGGTGAGAAAACCTGAAAAAGTCAAAAAATGAGAAAATCACAATATAGGACTTGGAATAAGATGAGAAACCGTGAAAAAGACAAAAAATGACAAAAACACACTGTAGGAGCTGGAATATGGTGAGAAACCCTAAAAAAGTCCAAAAATAAGAAATTCACACTTGTAGGACTTGCAATATGGTGAGAAACCCTGAAAAAGTCGAAAAATGAGAAAATCACACTGTAGGACTTGGAATAAGATGAGACACCATGAAAAAGTCAAAAAATGAGAAAATTTCACTGTAGCACTTGGAATAAGATGAGAAACCCTGAAAAAGTTGAAAAATGAGAAAATCACAATGTAGAAGATGGAATATGGTGAGCAATCCTGAAAAAGTCAAAAAATGAGAAAATCACACTGTAGGACCTGGAATATGGTGAGAAACTCTGAAAAAGTCGAAAAAAGAGAAAATCACACTCTAGGACTTGGAATATGATGAGAAACCCTGAAAAAGTCAAAAAAATGAGAAAATCACACTGTAGTACCTGGAATATGGTGAGCAACCCTGAAAAAGTCTAAAAATGACAAAAACACACTGTAGGAGCTGGAATATGGTGAGAAACCCTAAAAAAGTCCAAAAATAAGAAATTCACACTTGTAGGACTTGCAATATGGTGAGAAACCCTGAAAAAGTCAAAAAATGAGAAAATCACACTGTAGGACTTGGAATAAAATGAGAAACCGTGAAAAAGACAAAAAATGACAAAAGTACACGGTAGGAGATGGAATATGGAGAGAAACCGTTAAAAAGTAGAAAAATAAGATATACACACTTGTAGGACATGCAATATGGTGAGAGACCCTGAAAAACTCTTAAAATGAGAAAATCACACTGTAGTACCTGGAATATGGTGAGAAACCCTGAAAAAGTCCAAAAATAAGAAATTCACACGTGTAGGACCTGCAATATGGTGAGAAACCCTGAAAAAGTCGAAAAATGAGAAAATCACACTGTAGGACTTGGAATAAGATGAGAAACCCTGAAAAAGTTAAAAAATGAGAAAATCACAATGTAGAAGATGGAATATGGTGAGCAATCCTGAAAAAGTCAAAAAATGAGAAAATCACACTGTGGAACCTGGAATATGGTGAGAAACTCTGAAAAAGTCGAAAAATTGGAAAAATCACACTCTAGGACTTGGAATATGATGAGAAACCCTGAAAAAGTCAAAAATGAGAAAATCAGACTGTAGTAGCTGGAATATGGTGAGAAACATTGAAAAAGTCTCAAAATGAGAAAATCACACAGTTGGACCTGCAATATGGTGAGAAACACTGAAACAGTCGAAAAATAAGAAAATCAAACTTGTAGGACCTGCAATATGGTGAGAAACCCTGAAAAAGTCGAAAAATGAGAAAATCACACTGTAGGACTTGGAATAAGATGAGACACCCTGAAAAAGTCAAAAAATGAGAAAATTTCACTGTAGGACTTGGAAAAAGATGAGAAACCCTGAAAAAGTTGAAAAATGAGAAAATCACAATGTAGAAGATGGAATATGGTGAGCAATCCTGAAAAAGTCAAAAAATGAGAAAATCACACTGTGGAACCTGGAATATGGTGAGAAACTGTGAAAAAGGCGAAAAATTGGAAAAATCACACTCGAGGACTTGGAATATGATGAGAAACCCTGAAAAAGTCAAAAATGAGAAAATCAGACTGTAGTAGCTGGAATATGGTGAGAAACATTGAAAAAGTCTCAAAATGAGAAAATCACACATTTGGACCTG
The DNA here is from genome assembly GCF_978045245.1 of Mus caroli. Taxonomy (NCBI): domain Eukaryota; kingdom Metazoa; phylum Chordata; class Mammalia; order Rodentia; family Muridae; genus Mus; species Mus caroli. Next base: position 47,474 of record NW_028227429.1, on the reverse strand, counting down.
CAATATGGTGAGAAACACTGAAACAGTCGAAAAATAAGAAAATCAAACTTGTAGTACCTGCAATATGGTGAGAAACCCTAAAAAATTCCAAAAATGAGAAAATCAAACTGTAGGATTTAGAATATGATGAGAAACCGTGAAAAAGTCAAAAAATGATTAAAATACACTGTAGAAGCTGGAATATGGTGAGTAAACCCTGAAAAAGTCGAAAAATAAGAAAATCACACTTGTAGAACCTCCAATATGGTGAGAAACCCTGAAAAAGTCGAAAAATGAGAAAATCACACTGTAGGACCTGGAATATGTTGAGAAACCCTGAAAAAGTCTTAAAATGAGAAAATCACACTGTAGGACTTGGAATAAGATGAGAAACCCTAAAAAAGTCGAAAAATGAGAAAAATACACTGAAGGAGTTGGAATATGTTGAGAAACCCTAAAAAAGTCTTAAAATGAGAAAATCACACGGTAGGACCTGGAATATGGTGAGAAACTCTGAAAAAGTCGAAAAAAGAGAAAATCACACTCTAGGACTTGGAATATGATGAGAAACCCTGAAAAAGTCAAAAAATGAGAAAATCACACTGTAGTACCTGGAATAAAGTGAGAAACCCTGAAAAAGTCTAAAAATGAGAAAATCAAACAATAGGACCTGGAATATGGTGAGAAACCCTGAAAGATCGAAAAATAAGAAAATCAAACTTGAAGTACCTGCAATATGGTGAGAAACCCTGAAAAAGTCAAAAAATGAGAAAATCACAATATAGGACTTGGAATAAGACGAGAAACCGTGAAAAAGTCAAAAATGAGAAAATCAGACTGTAGTAGCTGGAATATGGTGAGAAACCCTGAAAAAGTCCAAAAATAAGAAATTCACACTTGTAGGACCTGCAATAATGTGAGAAACCCTGAAAAAGTCGAAAAATGAGAAAATCACACTGTAGGACTTGGAATAAGATGAGAAACCGTGAAAAAGAAAAAAAAATGACAAAAACACACTGTAGGAGCTGGAATATTGTGAGAAACCCTGAAAAAGTTCAAAAATAAGAAATACACACTTATAGGATATGCAATATGGTGAGAGACCCTGAAAAAGTCTTAATATTAGAAAATCACACTGTAGGACTTGGGATATAGTGAGAAACCCTGAAAAACATGAAAAATTAGAAAATCAAACTGTAGGACCCGGAATATGCTGAGAATCCCTGAAAAATTCGAAAAATGCAAAAATCACAGTATAGGACTTGGAATATGATGAGAAACCCTGAAAAAGTCCAAAAATAAGAAATTCACACTTGTAGGACCTGCAATATACTGAGAAACCCTGAAACAGTCGAAAAATGAGAAAATCACACTGTAGAAGATCGAGTATGGTGAGCAACCCTGAAAAATTCAAAAAATTAGAAAAATCACACTGTAGAACCTGGAATATGTTGAGAAATTCTGAAAAAGTCAAAAAATTAGAAAAATCAGACTGTAGGGCTTGGAATATGATGAGAAACCCTGAAAAAGACGAAAAATGAGAAAAATCACACAATAGGATCTGCAGTATGGTGAGAAACACTGAAACAGTCGAAAAATAAGAAAATCAAACTTGTAGTACCTGCAATATGGTGAGAAACCCTGCAAAAGGCAAAAAATGAGAAAATCACAATATAGGACTTGGAATAAGATGAGAAACCGTGAAAAAGACAAAAAATGACAAAAACACACTGTAGGAGCTGGAATATGGTGAGAAACCCTAAAAAAGTCCAAAAATAAGAAATTCACACTTGTAGGACTTGCAATATGGTGAGAAACCCTGAAAAAGTCGAAAAATGAGAAAATCACGCAGTAGTACCTGGAATATGGTGAGAAACACTGAAAAATTCATACTTGTAGGACCTGCAATATGGTGAGGGCTCAACAATTAACAGCATTGTCTCCTCTTCCAGAGAACCTGGGATCAACTATCAGCCACTATATGGTGGCCCATCTCCAGTTCCCCGGGATCAGACAGACAGACAGACAGAGTTAAGGAACGCAGGCCTGCCTGGACTTTCTGTTTTTCTTATCATTTTTAAAAAATGATTATTTATTTATTTATTTATTTATTTATTTATTTATTTATTTATTAGATATAAGTACATGGTAGCAGTCTTCAGACACTCCAGAAGACGGTGTCAGATTCTGGACAATCTAAATCCCTCTTATGGTCTGCATACAGGTACATAAACACAGCCTCACATATACTTCTAAAAATTTAAGATGGGTGGGGCCACTTTACTGCTCAAAAATTAACAGCATTGTCTCCTCTTCCAGAGAACCTGGGTTCAACTACCAGCAACTATATGGTGGCCCATCTCCAGTTCCAGGTGATCAGACAGACAGACAGACATACAGACAGATAGAGATAAGGATGGCAGGCCTGCCTGGTCTTTCTTTCTTTCTTATCCTTTTTAAGAAATGTTTATTTATTTATTAATGTATATTAGATATAAGTACACTGTAGATGTCTTCAGACACTGAGGAAGAGGGTGTCAGATTCTGGAGAATCTAAATCCCTCTTATGGACTGCAAATGATGTACATAAGCACAGACTCACAATTACTTCCAAAAATTTAAAGATGTGTGGGGCCACTGAAAGGGCTCAACAATTAACAGCATTGTCTCCTCTTCCAGAGAACCTGGGATCAACTACCAGCAACTATATAATGGCCCATCTCCAGTTCCAGGGGATCAGACAGACAGACAGACAGACAGACTAGAATGGCAGGCCTGTCTGGTTTTTCATTCTTTCTTATCATTTTTAAAACATCTTTCTTTCTTTCTTTCTTTCTTTCTTTCTTTCTTTCTTTCTTTCTTTCTTTCTTTCTTTCTTTCTTTCTTTATTAGATATAAGTACACTGTAGATGTCTTCAGACACTCCAGATGAGGGTATCAGTTTCTGGAGAATCTAAATCCCTCTTATGGTCTGCATACAATGTACATAAACACAGCCTCACAAATTCTTCTAAAAATTTAAAGATGGGTGGGGCCACTGAAAGGGCTCAAAAATTAACAGCATTGTCTCCTCTTGCAGAGAAACTGGGATCAACTACCAGCAACTATATGGTGGCCCATCTCCAGTTCCAGGGTATCAGACAGACAGACAGATAGACAGAGATAAGGATGGCAGGCCTGCCTGGTCTTTCTTTCTTTCTTTCTTATCCTTTTTAAAAAATGTTTATTTATTTATTTATTTATTTATTTATTTATTTATTAGATATAAGTACACTGTAGTTGTCTTCAGTCACTCCAGAAGAGGGTGTCAGATTCTGGAGAATATAAATCCCTCTTATGGTCTGCATATGATGTACATAAACACAGAGTCACATATAGTTCTAAAAATTTAAAGATGGGTGGGGACCCAGAAAGGGCTCAATAATTAACAGCATTGACTCCTCTTCCAGAGAACCTGGGATCAACAATGAGCAACTATATGGTGGCCCATCTTTCGTTCCAGTGGATCAGACAGACAGACAGACAGACAGAGATAAGGATGGCAGGCCTGCCTGGTCTTTCTTTTTTTCTTATCCTTTTTAAAAAATGTTTATTTATTTATGTATGTATATATTTATTTATTTATTTATGTATTTATTAGATATAAGTACTATGTAGCTGTCTTCAGACACTCCAGAAGAGGGTGTCAGAATCTGGAGAATCTAAATCCCTCGTATGGTCTGCATATGATGTACATAAACACAGCCTCACATATACTTCTAAAAATTTAAAGATGGGTGGGGCTACTGAAAGGGCTCAACAACTAACAGCATTGTCTCCTCTTCCAGAGTACCTGGGATCAACTACCAGCAACTATATGGTGGCCCATCTCCAGTTCCAGGGGATCTGACAGATAGAGAGACAGACTCACAGACAGACAGACAAGGTGGCAGGCCTGCCTGGTCTCTCTTTCTTTATTATCCTTTTTAAAAAATGTTTATTTTTTTATTTATGAATTTATTAGATATAATTACACTGTAGCTGTCTTCAGACACTCCAGTAGAGGGTGTCAGATTCTGGAGAATCTAAATCCTTGTTATGGTCTGCATATGATATACATAAACAGAGACTCACATATACTTCTAAAAATTTAAAGATGGGTGGGACCACTGAAAGGGCTCAACAATTAACAGCATTATCTCCTCTCCAGAGAACCTGGGATCAACTACCATCAACTATATGGTGGCCCATCTCCAGTTCCAGGGGATCAGACAGACAGACAGAGAAACAGACAAGGATAAGGATGGCATGCCTGCCTGGTCTTTCTTTCTTTCTTATCCATTTTTAAAAATGTTTATTTATTTATTTATTTATTTATTTATTTATTTATTTATTTATTTATTTATGTATTTTTTAGATATAAGTACACTGTAGCTGTCTTCAGACACTCCAGTAGAGGGTGTCAGATTCTGGAGAATCTAAATCCCTCTTATGGTCTGCATATGATGTACATAAACACAGCCTCACATATACTTCTAAAAATTTAAAGATGGGTGGGGCCACTGAAAGGGCTCAATAATTAAGAGCATTGTCTCCTCTTCCAGAGAACCTGGGATCAACTACAAGCAACTATATGGTTGCCCATCTCCAGTTCCAGGGGATCAGACAGAGAGACAGACAGACAGACAGAGATAAGGATGGAAGGCCTGCCTGGTCTTTCTTTCTTTCTTATCCTTTTTAAAAAATGTTTATTTATTTATTTATTTATTTATTTATGTATTTATTAGATATAAGTACACTGTAGCTATCTTCAGACACTCCAGAAGAGGGTGTCATATTCTAGAGAATCTAAATCCCTCTTATTGTCTGCATATGATGTACATAAACACAGCCTCACATACACCTCTAAAAATTTAAAGATGAGTGGGGCCACTGAAAGGGCTCAACAATTAACAGCATTGTCTCCTCTTCCAGAGAACCTGGGATCAACTACCAGAAACTATATGGTGGCCCATCTCCAGTTCCAGGAGATCAGAAAGACAGACAGACAGACAGAGAAAAGGATGGCAGGCCCTGCCTGGTCTTTCTTTTTTTTTATCATTTTTTTTAAATATTTATTTATTTATTTATTTATTTATTTATTGAACATAAGTACACTGCTGCTGTCTTCAGACACTCCAGAAGAGGGTGTCAGATTCTGGAGAATCTAAATCCCTCTTATAGTCTGCCTATGTTGTACATAAACACAGCCTCACATACACTTCTAAAAATTTAAAGATGAGTGGGGCCACTGAAAGGGCTCAACAATTAACAGCATTGTCTCCTCTTCCAGAGAACCTGGGATCAACTACCAGCAACTATATTGTGGCCCATCTCCAGTTCCAGGAGATCAGACAGACAGACAGACAGACAGAGATAAGGATGGCAGGCCTGCCTGGTCTTTCATTTTTTCTTATCCTTTTAAAAAATGTTTATTTATTTATTTATTTATTTAATCATTTATTTATTAGATATAAGTACCCTGTAGCTGCCTTCAGATACTCCAGAAGAGGGTGTCAGATTCTGGAGAATATAAATCCCTCTTATGGTCTGCATATGATGTACATAAACAAAGCCTCACATATACTTCTAAAAATTTAAAGATGGGTGGGGCCACTGAAGGGCTCAACAATTAACAGCATTGTCTCCTCTTACAGAGAACCTGGGATCAACTACCAGCAAAAATATGGTGGCCCATCTCCAGTTTCAGGGGATCAGACAGACAGACAGACAAACAGACAAGGATGGCAGGCCTGCCTGGTTGTTCTTTCTTTCTTATCCTTTATGAAAAAATGTTTATTTATTTATTTATGTATTTATTAGATATAAGTACACTGTAGAGGTCTTCAGACACTCCAGAATAGGTTGTCAGATTCTGGAGAATCTAAATCCCTCTTATGGTCTGCATATGATGTACATAAACACAGACTCACATTTACTTCCAAAAATTTAAAGATGGGTGGGGCCACTGAAAGGGCTCAACAATTAACAGCATTGTCTCCTCTTCCAGAGAACCTGAGATCAACTACCAGCAACTATATGGTGGCCCATTTCCAGGTCCAGGGAATCAGAAAGACAGATAGACATACAGACAGAGATAAGGATGGCAGGCCTGCCTGGTATTTCTTTTTTTCTTATCAATTTTAAAAAAAGTTTATTTATTCATTCATTTATTTATTTATTTATTTATTTATTTATTTATTTATTTATTTATTTATTTATTTATTAGAATAAGTACACTGTAGCTGTCTTCAGACACTCCAGAAGAGGGTGTCAGATTCTGGAGAATCTAAATCCCTCTTATAGTCTGCCTATGATGTACATAAACACAGCCTCACATACACTTCTAAAAATTTAAAGATGAGTGGGGCCACTGAAAGGGCTCAACAATTAACAGCATTGTCTCCTCTTCCAGAGAACCTGGGATCAACTATCAGCCACTATATGGTGGCCCATCTCCAGTTCCCCGGGATCAGACAGACAGACAGACAGACAGAGTTAAGGAACGCAGGCCTGCCTGGACTTTCTTTTTTTCTTATCATTTTTAAAAAATGATTATTTATTTATTTATTAGATATAAGTACATGGTAGCAGTCTTCAGACACTCCAGAAGACGGTGTCAGATTCTGGACAATCTAAATCCCTCTTATGGTCTGCATATGAGGTACATAAACACAGCCACACATATAATTTTAAAAATTTAAAGATGGGTGGGGCCACTTTACTGCTCAAAAATTAACAGCATTGTCTCCTCTTCCAGAGAACCTGGGTTCAACTACCAGCAACTATATGGTGGCCCATCTCCAGTTCCAGGGGATCAGACAGACAGAGAGACATACAGACAGATAGAGATAAGGATGGCAGGCCTGCCTGGTCTTTCTTTCTTTCTTATCCTTTTTAAGAAATGTTTATTTATTTATTAATGTATATTAGATATAAGTACTCTGTAGCTGTCTTTCTTTCACCCAGGAAAAAGGTTTTATAAAAAGTGTTAAAGTTTTTAAAAATTAAAAAAAAAATACCAGATCACCATCACACAGCATTGGCTGTCTTCAGGTGTATCCTTTCAGCCTCCAAAACAAAAAGCAATGGCTGGCTGTCTTCAGGTGTATCCTATTCTCCAGTCTTATTTCCAACCTAAGAGCTGGGCTGAGCTGCCTCATTATGTAATTGCAAACCTTCCTTGGTTTGTCTTTTCCATTTCTAAGACTAACAGGCCTTTTTCTATTTAGAGAATATGCTCATGATTCTTCTTTAGATATAGTAAATATAACTGTTGCTTATAAAACTTGTTTTCTAGGAATTTTTAAAGGGCAATGGCAGAGTTTATTTTTTAAAAATATTTTGCATTTATTTATTTGTGTGAGTGATGAAGCTCAGGTCTTCAAACTTGTCAGGAGGTATGATTACCTCCCCTCTCTCTCAACCCCTCTCTCTCCTCTCTCAATGATTGTGTAAGAATGTTTTGCATGTGTATGCTGTGTCCACAGACTCCAGAACAGAGTATTAGATCCCCTGGAACTGGAGATGGGCCACCATATATAATACTGGTAATTGAGCCCAGGTTCTCTGGAAGAGGAGACAATGCTCTTAATTGTTGAGCCCTCTCTGTAGCCACATCTTTCTTTCTTTTTTTTTTTTTTTTGAGTATATGTGAGGCTGTGTTTATATACATCATATGCAGACAATAAGAATGATTTAGATTCTTCAGAATCTGACACCCTCTTCTGGACTGTCTGAAGATAGCTACAGCATACTTAAATATAATAAATAAATAAATCTTTAAAAAGAAAAGGAAAAGTAAAAAAGAAAGAACAGGCCTGCCATATGCATGTTCATAGAGGAAAATGGAAGAGACCCCAATCTAACCTCAGCAGGGTGCTTCCTTCTGGATGGTAGCTCACAGTTTCATCCCAGCAAGACAGGCAAATCACTGAGTTCAAGGACAGTAAGGTTCAGGACAGCCAAGGTTAGGAAGGAAAAGGGTCTATGTTGAGAATACAAACCTACAAAACAACAACTAGGAAAAAGAAGTGACAGTGTAACTTGGGGTAGGGTACCAACAAGAGAAAGCTTTCTGTTACCACTTACAAACACCAGTAGCCTTGCACCCTTCTGCCCAGGTCCCTGCCTTCCTTTCTAGGAATTCTAAGGATGCCAGGGTGTGGGGGAATCCAGATTAACTTTTTAATAACAAAGACTTGGTCTTTGATGTCTATAGGAAGCCCTTCTCAGTGCCTTTAACTACCACTGAACTTTCAGGGCTGTGACTCAACTGTAACAAGGAACAGAGCTAAGAACCTGCAGCCTTTGAAAACAACTATTTTTTTAAAGTGGGGGACACAAATCAGCAGTAGAACCCCTCAGGTTCAGCCATAATACTTGTTAGGGAAACAGCCTCAATGTCCGGAGCTGAGGTCTCATGGGTGAACTGCTTCAAACTCTGAGTATCATTGAAAGAAAGAAAAGATATCATGTGGTTTCTTAATTTATTTATTTTATTATTTCTATTTTTTTGTTTTCTTTTGTTTTGTTTTAGAAAAGGCCTCAGTCTGTAGCTATGGCTGACCTAGGACAGACTACATGTGTTAATTAGGGTTTCACAGTTGAGAAACAGACCATACCTATGTAAGACTTAGAAAACCCAACAGTCAGTGGTGGCTCGAGCTCTTAATGAGAGCACTCTGGAGGCAGAGGCAGTCAGTTTCTGAGTTCGAGGCCAGCCTGGTTAAAGACAGGGATAGGCAGGGCTAGGCAAGGCAGGGCTGGGCTAGGCTAGGCTAGGCAAGGGGCTGGGCTAGGCAAGGCAAGGGGCTAGGCTAGGCAACGCAAGGGGCTAGGCAAGAAAGACAGACAGAGAGAAAGACAGACAAGGATGGAAGCCTGCCTGGTTTTTCTTTCTTTCTTATCCCTTTTAAAAAATGTATATTTATTTATTTATTTATTTATGTATTTATTAGATATAAGTACACTGTAGCTGTCTTCAGACACTCCAGAAGAGGGTTTCAGATTCTGGAGAATCTATATCCCTCTTATGGTCTGCATATGATGTACATAAACACAGCCTCACATATACTTCTAAAAATTTAAAGATGGGTAGGACCACTGAAAGGGCTCAACAATTAACAGCATTGTCTCCTCTTCCAGAGAACCTGGGATCAACTACCAGCAACTATATGGTGGCTCATCTCCAGTTCCAGGGGATCAGACAGACAGACAGAGATACAGACAGATAGAGTTAAGGATGGCAGGCCTACCTGGTCTTTCATTCTTTCTTATCCTTTTAAAAAATGTTTATTTATTTATTTATTTATTTATTTATTTATTTATTTATTTATTTATTCGATATAAGTACACTGTAGCTGTCTTCAGACACTCCAGAAGAGGGTGTCAGATTCTGGAGAATCTAAATCCCTCTTATGGTCTGCATATGATGTACATGAACACAGCCTCACATATACTTATAAAAATTTAAAGATGGGTGGGGCCACTGAAAGGGCTCAAAAATTAACAGCATTGTCTCCTCTTCCAGAGAACCTGGGATCAACTACCAGCAACTATATGGTGGCCCATCTCCAGTTCCAGGCGATCAGACAGACAGACAGACATACAGACAAGGATGGCAGGCCTTCTGGGTTTATTTCTTTCTTATCCGTTTAAAAAGGTTTATTTATTTATTTATGAATTTATTATATATAAGTACACTGTAGCTGTCTTCAGACACTCAGGAAGAGGGTGTCAGATTCTGGAGAATCTAAGTCCCTCTTATGATATGCATATGATGTAAATAAAAACAGCTTCACATTTATTTCTAAAAATTTAAAGATGGGTGGGGCCACTGTGAGGGCTCAACAATTAACAGCATTGTCTCCTCTTCCAGAGAACCTGGGATCAACTACCAGCAACTATATGGTGGCCCATCTCCAGATCCAGGGGATCAGAGAGACAGACAGACAGACAGACAGACAAGGATGGCAGGCCTGCCTGGTTTTCCTTTCTTTCTTATCCTATTTAAAACATGTTTATTTATTTATTTATGTATTTATTAGATATAAGTACACTGTAGCTGTCTTCAGACACTCCAGAAGAGGGTATCAGATTCTGGAGAATATAAATCCCTCTTATGGTCTACATACAATGTACATAAACACAGCCTCACATATACTTCTAAAAATTTAAAGATGTGTGGGGCCACTGAAAGGGCTCAACAATTAACAGCATTGTCTCCTCTTCCAGAGAACCTGGGATTAAACTACCAGCAACTATGTGGTGGCCCATCTCCAGTTCCAGGGGATCAGACAGACAGACAGACAGACAGACAGAGATAAGGATGGCAGGCCTGCTAGTCTTTCTTTTTTTCTTATCCTTTTTAAAAAATGTTTATTTATTTATTTATTTATTTATTTATTTATTTATTTATTTATTTATTTATTTATTAGATATAAGTACACTGTAGCTGTCTTCAGACACTCCAGAAGAGGGTATCAGATTCTGGAGAATCTAAACACCTCTTATGGTCTGCATATGATGTACATAACACAGCCTCACATATATTTCTAAATATTTAAAGTTGTGTGGGGCCACTGAAAGGGCTCAACAATTAACAGCATTGTCTCCTCTTCCAGAGAACCTGGTTCAACTACCAGCAACTATATGGTGGCCCATCTCCAGTTCCAGGGAATCAGACAGACAGACAGACAGACAGATATAAGGATGGAAGGCCTGCCTGGATTTTCTTTCTTTATTATCCTTATTTAAAAATGTTTATTTGTTTATTTATGTATTTATTAGACATAAGTACACTGTAGCTGTCTTCAGACACTCCAGAAGAGGGTGTCATATGCTGGAGAATCTAAATCCCTCTTATGGTCTGCATTTGATGTACATAAACATAGCCTCACATATACTTCTAAAAATTTAAAGATGTGTGGGGCCACTGAAAGGGCTCAACAATTAACAGCATTGTCTCCTCTTCCAGAGAACCTGGGATTAAACTACCAGCAACTATGTGGTGGCCCATCTCCAGTTCCAGGGGATCAGACAGACAGACAGACAGACAGACAGAGATAAGGATGGCAGGCCTGCTAGTCTTTCTTTTTTTCTTATCCTTTTTAAAAAATGTTTATTTATTTATTTATTTATTTATTTATTTATTTATTTATTTATTTATTTATTTATTAGATATAAGTACACTGTAGCTGTCTTCAGACACTCCAGAAGAGGGTATCAGATTCTGGAGAATCTAAACACCTCTTATGGTCTGCATATGATGTACATAACACAGCCTCACATATATTTCTAAATATTTAAAGTTGTGTGGGGCCACTGAAAGGGCTCAACAATTAACAGCATTGTCTCCTCTTCCAGAGAACCTGGTTCAACTACCAGCAACTATATGGTGGCCCATCTCCAGTTCCAGGGAATCAGACAGACAGACAGACAGACAGATATAAGGATGGAAGGCCTGCCTGGATTTTCTTTCTTTATTATCCTTATTTAAAAATGTTTATTTGTTTATTTATGTATTTATTAGACATAAGTACACTGTAGCTGTCTTCAGACACTCCAGAAGAGGGTGTCATATGCTGGAGAATCTAAATCCCTCTTATGGTCTGCATTTGATGTACATAAACATAGCCTCACATATACTTCTAAAAATTTAAAGATGGGTGGGGCCACTGAAAGGGCTCAACAATTAAAAGCATTGTCTCCTCTTCCAGAGAACCTGGGATCAATAACCAGTAATTATATGGTGGCCCATCTCCAGTTCCAGGGGATCAGACAGACACACAGACAGACAGACAGAGATAAGGATGGCAGGCCTGCCTGGTCTTTCTTTCTTTCTTATCATTTTAAAAAAGGTTTATTTATTTATTTATGTATTTATTAGATATAAGTACAATATAGCTATCTTCAGACACTCCAGAAGAGGGTGTTTGATTCTGCAGAACGTACATCCCATTTATGTTCTGCATATGATGTACATAAACACAGCCTCACATATTCTTCTAAAAATTTAAAGATGGTTGGGGCCACTGAAAGGAACCAACAATTAACAGCATTGTCTCCTCTTCCAGAGAACCTGGGATCAACTACCAGCAACTATATGTTGGCCCATCTCCAGTTTCAGGGGATCAGACAGACAAACAGACAGACAGAAAGACAGAGATAAGGATGGCAGGCCTGCCTGGTCTTTCTTTCTTTCTTATCCTTTTTAAAAAATGTTTATTTATTTATTTATGTATTTTTTAGATATAAGTACACTGTAGCTGTCTTCAGACACTCCAGAAGAGGGTGTCAGATTCTGGAGAATCTAAATCCCTCTTATGGTCTGCATATGATGTACATAAACACAGCCTCACATATACTTCTAAAAATTTAAAGATGGGTGGGGTCACTAAAGAAAGGGCTCCACAATTAACAGCATTGTCTCCTCTTCCAGAGAACCTGGGATGAACTACCAGCAACTATATGGTGGCCCATCTCCAGTTCCAGGGTATCAGATAGACAGACAGACAGACAGAGATAAGGATGGCAGGCGTGCCTGGTCTTTCTTTCTTTATTATACTGTTGAAAAAATGTTTATTTATTTATTTATTTATTTTTATTTATGTATTTATTAGATATAAGTACACTGTAGCTGTCTTCAGACACTCTAGAAGAGGGTCTCATCTTCTGGAGAATCTAAATCCCTCTTATGGTCTTCATATGATGTACATAAACACAGCCTCACATATACTTCTAAAAATTTAAAGATGGGTGGGCCCACTGAAAGGGCTCAACAATTAACAGCATTGTCTCTTCTTCCAGAGAACGTGGGATCAACTACCAGCAACTATATGGTGGCCCATCTCAAGTTCCAGGTGATAAGACAGACAGACAGACAGACAGAGATAAGGATGGCAGGCCTGCCTGATTTTTCTTTCTTTCTTATCCTTATAAAAAAATGTTTATTTCTTTATTTATTTATTTATTTATTTATTTATTTATTTATTTATCAGATATAAGTACACTGTAGCTGTCTTCAGACTCTCCAGAAGAGGGTGTCAGATTCTGGAGAATCTATATCCCTCTTATGGTCTGCATATGATGTACATGAACACAGCCTCACATATACTTCTAAAAATTTAAAGATGGGTGGGCCAACTGAAAGGGCTCAAAAATTAACAGCATTGTCTCCTCTTCCAGAGAACCTGGGATCAACTACCAGCAACTATATGGTGGCCCATCTCGAGTCCAAGGGGATCAGACAGACTGTAGACAGATAGAAAGACAGACAGAGATAAGGATGGCAGGCCTGCCTGGTCTTTCTTTCTTTCTTATCCTGTTTAAAAAATGTTTATTTATTTATTTATTTATTTATTTATTTATTTATTTATTTATTTATTTATTTAATATAAGTACACTGTAGCTGTCTTCAGACACTCCAGAAGAGGGTGTCAGATTCTGGAGAATCTAAATCACATTTATGGTCTGCATAAGATGTACATAAACACAGCCTCACATATACTTCTAAATATTTAAAGATGGGTGGCGCCACTGAAAGGGCTCAACAATTAACAGCATTGTATCCTCTTCCAGAGAACCTGGGATCAACTACCAGCAACATTATGGTGGCCCATCTACAGTTCCAGGGTATCAGACAGACAGACAGACAGACAGACAGAGATAAGGGTGGCAGGCCTGCCCGGTCTTTCTTACTTTCTTATCCTTTAAAAAAAAATGTTTATTTATTTATTTATTTATTTATTCATTTATTTATTTATTTATTTATTTATGTATTTATTAGATATAAGTAAACTGTAGCTGTCTTCAGACACTCCAGAAGAGGGTGTCAGATTCTGGAGAATCTAAATCCCTCTTATGGTCTGCATATGATGTACATAAACACAGCCTCACATATACTTCTAAAATTTTAAAGATGGGTGGAGCCACAGAAAGGGCTCAACAATTAACAGCATTGTCTCCTCTTCCAGAGAACCTTGGATAAACTACCAGCAACTATATGGTGGCCCATCTCCAGTTCTAGCGTATCACACAGACAGACAGACAGACAGAGATAAGGGTGGCAGGCTTGCCTGGTCTTTCTTTCTGTCTTATCCTTTTTAAAATATGTTTATTTATTTATTTATTTATTTATTTATTTATTTATTTATTTATTTATTTATGTATTTATTAGATATAAGTACACTGTAGCTGTCTTCAGAAAATACAGAAGAGGGTGTCAGATTCTGGAGAATCTAAATCCCTCTTATGGTCTGCATATGATGTACATAAACACAGCCTCACATACCCTTCTAAAAATTTAAAGATGGGTGGGGCCACTGAAAGGGCTCAACAATTAACAGCATTGTCTCCTCTTCCAGAGAACCTGGGATCAACTACCAGCAACTATATGGTGGCCTATCTCCAGTTCCAAAGGATCATATAGATAGACAGACAGACAGACAGAGATAAGGATGGCAGGACTTCCTGTTGTTTCTTTCTTTCTTATCCTTTTTAAAAAATGTTTATTTATTTATTTATTCATGTATTTATTATATTTACGTACACTGTAGCTGTCTTCAGACACTCCAGAAGAGGGTGTCAGTTTCTGGAGAATCTAAATCACTCTTATGGTCTGAATATGATGTACATAAACACAGCCTCAGATATACTTATAAAAATTTAATGAAGGGTGGGGCCACTGAAAGGGCTCAATAATTTACAGCATTGTCTCCTCTTCCAGAGAACCTTGGATAAACTACCAGCAACTATATGGTGGCCCATATCCAGTACCAGAGGATCAGACAGACAGACAGGCAGACAGACAGAGATAAGGATGGCAAGCCTGCCAGGTCTTTCTTTCTTTCTTGTCCTTTTTAAAAAATGTTTATTTATTTATGTATTTATTATATATAAGTACTCTGTAGCTATCTACAGACACTCCAGAAGAGGGTGTCAGATTCTGAAGAATCTAAAACCATCTTATGGTCTGCATATGATGTACATAAACACAGCCTCAGATATACTTCTAAAAATTTAAAGATGGGTGGGGCCACTGAAAGGGCTCAACAATTAACAGCATTGTCTCCTCTTCCAGAGAACCTGGGATCAACTACCAGCAACTATATGGTGGCCTATCTCCAGTTCCAAAGGATCATATAGATAGACAGACAGACAGACAGAGATAAGGATGGCAGGACTTCCTGGTGTTTCTTTCTTTCTTATCCTTTTTAAAAAATGTTTATTTATTTATTTATTCATGTATTTATTATATTTACGTACACTGTAGCTGTCTTCAGACACTCCAGAAGAGGGTGTCAGTTTCTGGAGAATCTAAATCACTCTTATGGTCTGAATATGATGTACATAAACACAGCCTCAGATATACTTATAAAAATTTAATGAAGGGTGGGGCCACTGAAAGGGCTCAATAATTTACAGCATTGTCTCCTCTTCCAGAGAACCTTGGATAAACTACCAGCAACTATATGGTGGCCCATATCCAGTACCAGAGGATCAGACAGACAGACAGGCAGACAGACAGAGATAAGGATGGCAGGCCTGCCAGGTCTTTCTTTCTTTCTTGTCCTTTTTAAAAAATGTTTATTTATTTATGTATTTATTATATATAAGTACTCTGTAGCTATCTACAGACACTCCAGAAGAGGGTGTCAGATTCTGAAGAATCTAAAACCATCTTATGGTCTGCATATGATGTACATAAACACAGCCTCAGATATACTTCTAAAAATTTAAAGATGGGTGGGGCCACTGAAAGGGCTCAACAATTAACAGCATTGTCTCCTCTTCCAGAGAACCTGGGATCAACTACCAGCAACTATATGGTGACCTATCTTCAGTTCCAAAGGATCATATAGAGAGACAGACAGACAGACAGAAATGAGGATGGCAGGCCTGCCTGGTCTTTCTTTCTTTCTTATCCATTTGAAAAAATGTTTACTTATTAATTAATTAATTAATTAATTAATTTATTAGATATAAGTACACTGTAGCTGTCTTCAGACACTCCAGAAGAGGGTGTGAGATTCACGAGAATCTAAATACCTCTTATGGTCTGCATATGATGTACATAAACACAGACTCAAGTATACTTCTAAAAATTTAAAGATGGGTGAGGCCCAAGAATGGGCTCAACAATTAACAGCGTTGTCTCCTCTTCCAGAGAACCTGGGATCAACTACCAGCAACTATATGGTGGCCCATCTGCAGTTCCAGGGATCAGACAGACAGACAGACAGACAGAGATAAGGATGGCAGGCCTGCCTGGTCTTTCTTTCTTACTTATCCTGTTTAAAAAATGTTTATTTATTCATTTATTTATATATTTATGTATTTATTAGATATAAGTACACTGTAGCTGTCTTCAGACACTCCAGTAGAGGGTGTCAGATTCTGAAGAATCTAAAACCATCTTATGGTCTGCATATGATGTACATAAACACAGCCTCAGATATACTTCTAAAATTTAATGAAGGGAGGGGCCACTGAAAGGGCTCAACAATTAACAGCATTATCTCCTCTTCCAGAAAACCTGGGATCAACTACCAGCAACTTTATGGTGGCCCATCTACAGTTCCAGGGGATCAGACAGACAGACAGACAGACAGAGATAAGGATGGCAGGCCTGCCATGTCTTTCTTTCTTACTTATCCTGTTTAAAAAATGTTTATTTATTTATTTATTTACGTATTTATTAGATATAATTACACTGTAGCTGTCTTCAGACAGTCCAGAAAAGGGTGTCAATTCTGGAGAATCTAAATCCCTCTTATGGTCTGCATATGATGTACATAAACACAGCCTCACATATACTTCTAAACATTTAAAGATGGGTGGGGCCACTGAAAGGGCTCAACAATGAACAGCATTGTCTCCTCTTCCAGAGAACCTGGGAAAAACTAACAGCAAATATATGTGGCCCTTATCCAGTTCCAAAGGTTCAGACAGAGAGACAGACAGACAGAGATAAGGATGGCAGGCCTGCCTGATTTTTCTTTCTTTCTTATCCTTTATAAAAAATGTTTATTTATTTATTTATTTATTTATTTATTTATTTATTTATTTATGTATTTATTAGATATAAGTACACTGTAGCTGTCTTCAGACACTCCAGTAGACGGTTTCAGATTCTGAAAAATCTAAAACCATCTTCTGGTCTGCATATGATGTACATAAACACAGCCTCAGATATACTTCTAAAAATTTAATGAAGGATGGGGCCACTGAAAGGGCTCAACAATTAACAGCATTATCTCCTCTTCCAGAGAACCTGGGATCAACTACCAGCAACTATATGGTGGATCATCTCCAGTTCCCAGGGATCAGACCGACAGACAGACACACAGACAGAGATATCGATGGCCGGCCAGCCTGGTCTTTCTTTCTTTCTTATACTTTTTAAAAAATGTTTATTTATTTATTTATTCATGTATTTATTAGATATAAGTACACTGTAGCTGTCTTAGACACTCCAGAAGTGGGTGTCTGGTTCTGTAGAATCTAAATCCCTCTTATGGTCTGCATATGATGTACATAAACACAGCCTAACATACAGTTCTAAATATTTAAAAATGGGTGGGGCAATTGAAAGGGCTCAACAATGAACAGCATTGTCTCCTCTTCCAGAGAACCTCGGCTCAACTACCAGCAACTATATGGTGGCCCATCTCTAGTTCCAGGGGATCAGACAGACAGACAGTCAGAAAGACAGAGATAAGGATGGCAGGACTGCCTGGTCTTTCTTTCTTTCTTATCCTTTTGAAAAAATGTTTACTTATTTATTTATTTATGTATTTATTAGATATAAGTAAACTGTAGCTGTCTTCAGACACTCCAGAAGAGGGTGTCAGATTCTGGAGAATCTAAATCCCTCTTATGGCCTGCATATGATGTACATAAACACAGACTCATGTATACTTCCAAAAATTTAAAGATGTGTGGGGCCACTGAGAGGGCTCAAAAATTAACAGCATTGTCTCATGTTCCAGAGAACCTGGGATCAACTACCAGCAACTATATGGTGGCTCATCTCCAGTTCCAGTGGATCAGAAAGACAGAGAGACAGACAGACAGAGATAAGGATGGCAGGCCTGCCTGGTCTTTCTTTCTTTCTTATCCTTTATAAAAAATGTTTATTTATTTATTTATTTATTTATTTATTTATTTATTTATGTATTTATTAGATATAAGTACACTGTAGCCGTCTTCAGACACTCCAGAAGAGGGTGTCAGATTCTAGAGAATCTAAATCCCTCTTATGGTCTGCATATAATGTACATAAACACAGCCTCACATATACTTCTAAAAATTTAAAGAAAGGTGGGACCACTGAAAGGGCTCAACAATTACCATCACTGTCTCCACTTCCAGAGAACCTGGGATCAACTACCAGCAACTATATGGTGGCCCATCTGCAGTTCCAGGGGATCAGACAGACAGACAGACAGACAGAGATAAGGATGGCAGGCCTGCCAGGTCTTTCTTTCTTACTTATCCTGTTTAAAAAATGTTTATTTATTTATTTTTTTATGTATTTATGTATTTATTAGATATAAGTACACTGTAGCTGTTCAGACACTCCAGAAGAGTGTGTCAGATTCTGGAGAATCTAAATCCCTCTTATGGTCTGCATATGATGTACATAAACACAGCCTCACGTATAATTCTAAAAATTTAAAGATGGGTGGGACCACTGAAAGGGCTTAACAATTAACATCATTGTCTCCTCTTCCAGAGAACCTGGGATCAACTACCAGCAACTATATGGTGGCCCATATCCAGTTCCAAAGGTTCAGACAGACAGACAGACAGACAGAGATACGGATGGCAGGCCTGCCTGATTTTTCTTTCTTTCTTATCCTTTATAAAAAATGTTTATTTATTTATTAATTTATTTATTTATGTATTTATTAGATATAAGGACACTGTAGCTGTCTTCAGACACTCCAGTAGACGGTGTCATATTCTGAAAAATCTAAAACCATCTTCTGGTCTGCATATGATGTACATAAACACAGCCTCAGATATACTTTGAAAAATTTAATGAAGGGTGTGGCCACTAAAAGGGATCAACAATTAACAGCATTGTCTCCTCTTCCAGAGAACCTGGGATCAATAACCAGTAATTATATGGTGGCCCATCTCCAGTTCCAGGGGATCAGACAGACACACAGACAGACAGACAGAGATAAGGATGGCAGGCCTGCCTGGTCTTTCTTTCTTTCTTATCATTTTAAAAAAGGTTTATTTATTTATTTATGTATTTATTAGATATAAGTACACTATAGCTATCTTCAGACACTCCAGAAGAGGGTGTTTGATTCTGCAGAACGTAAATCCCATTTATGTTCTGCATATGATGTACATAAACACAGCCTCACATATTCTTCTAAAAATTTAAAGATGGTTGGGGCCACTGAAAGGAACCAACAATTAACAGCATTGTCTCCTCTTCCAGAGAACCTGGGATCAACTACCAGCAACTATATGTTGGCCCATCTCCAGTTTCAGGGGATCAGACAGACAAACAGACAGACAGAAAGACAGAGATAAGGATGGCAGGCCTGCCTGGTCTTTCTTTCTTACTTATCCTGTTTAAAAAATGTTTATTTATTTATTTATTTATTTACGTATTTATTAGATATAAGTACACTGTAGCTGTCTTCAGACACTCCAGAAGAGGGTGTCAGTTTCTGGAGAATTTAAATCACTCTTATGGTCTGCATATGATGTACATAAATACAGCCTCACATTTACCTCTAAAAATTTAAAGATGGGTGGGGCCACTGAGAGGGCTCAACAATTAACAGCATTGTCTCCTCTTCCAGAGAACATTGGATAAACTACCAGCAACTATATGGTGGCCAATCTCCAGTTCCAGGGTATCAGACAGACAGACAGAGAGACAGAGATAAGGATGAAGGCCTGCCTGGTCTTTCTTTCTTTCTTATACTTTAAAAACTGTTTATTTATTTATTTATTTATTTATTTATTTATTTATTTATTTATTAGAAATAAGTACACTGTAGCTGTCTTCAGACACTCTAGAAGAGGGTCTCATCTTCTGGAGAATCTAAATCCCTCTTATGGTCTTCATATGATGTACATAAACACAGCCTCACATATACTTCTAAAAATTTAAAGATGGGTGGGCCCACTGAAAGGGCTCAACAATTAACAGCATTGTCTCTTCTTCCAGAGAACGTGGGATCAACTACCAGCAACTATATGGTGGCCCATCTCAAGTTCCAGGGGATAAGACAGACAGACAGACAGAGATAAGGATGGCAGGCCTGCCTGATTTTTCTTTCTTTCTTATCCTTTTAAAAAAATGTTTATTTATTTGTTTATTTGTTTATTTATTTATTTATTTATTTATTTATTTATTTATTTATTTATCAGATATAAGTACACTGTAGCTGTCTTCAGACTCTCCAGAAGAGGGTGTCAGATTCTGGAGAATCTATATCCCTCTTATGGTCTGCATATGATGTACATGAACACAGCCTCACATATACTTCTAAAAATTTAAAGATGGGTGGGGCCACTGAAAGGGCTCAAAAATTAACAGCATTGTCTCCTCTTCCAGAGAACCTGGGATCAACTACCAGCAACTATATGGTGGCCCATCTCGAGTCCAAGGGGATCAGACAGACTGTAGACAGACAGAAAGACAGACAGAGATAAGGATGGCAGGCCTGCCTGGTCTTTCTTTCTTTCTTATCCTGTTTAAAAAATGTTTATTTATTTATTTATTTATTTATTTATTTATTTATTTATTTATTTATTTATTTAATATAAGTACACTGTAGCTGTCTTCAGACACTCCAGAAGAGGGTGTCAGATTCTGGAGAATCTAAATCACATTTATGGTCTGCATAAGATGTACATAAACACAGCCTCACATATACTTCTAAATATTTAAAGATGGGTGGCGCCACTGAAAGGGCTCAACAATTAACAGCATTGTATCCTCTTCCAGAGAACCTGGGATCAACTACCAGCAACACTATGGTGGCCCATCTACAGTTCCAGGGTATCAGACAGACAGACAGACAGACAGACAGACAGACAGACAGACAGAGATAAGGGTGGCAGGCCTGCCCGGTCTTTCTTACTTTCTTATCCTTTTAAAAATATTTATTTATTTATTTATTTATTTATTTATTTATTCATTTATTTATTTATTTATTTATTTATGTATTTATTAGATATAAGTAAACTGTAGCTGTCTTCAGACACTCCAGAAGAGGGTGTCAGATTCTGGAGAATCTAAATCCCTCTTATGGTCTGCATATGATGTACATAAACACAGCCTCACATATACTTCTAAAATTTTAAAGATGGGTGGAGCCACAGAAAGGGCTCAACAATTAACAGCATTGTCTCCTCTTCCAGAGTACCTTGGATAAACTACCAGCAACTATATGGTGGCCCATCTCCAGTTCTAGGGTATCACACAGACAGACAGACAGACAGAGATAAGGGTGGCATGCTTGCCTGGTCTTTCTTTCTGTCTTATCCTTTTTAAAAAATGTTTATTTATTTATTTATTTATTTATTTATTTATTTATTTATTTATTTATTTATGTATTTATTAGATATAAGTACACTGTAGCTGTCTTCAGAAAATACAGAAGAGGGTGTCAGATTCTGGAGAATCTAAATCCCTCTTATGGTCTGCATATGATGTACATAAACACAGCCTCACATACTCTTCTAAAAATTTAAAGATGGGTGGGGCCACTGAAAGGGCTCAACAATTAACAGCATTGTCTCCTCTTCCAGAGAACCTGGGATCAACTACCAGCAACTATATGGTGGCCTATCTCCAGTTCCAAAGGATCATATAGATAGACAGACAGACAGACAGAGATAAGGATGGCAGGACTTCCTGGTGTTTCTTTCTTTCTTATACTTTTCAAAAAATGTTTATGTATTTATTTATTCATGTATTTATTATATTTACGTACACTGTAGCTGTCTTCAGACACTCCAGAAGAGGGTGTCAGTTTCTGGAGAATCTAAATCACTCTTATGGTCTGAATATGATGTACATAAACACAGCCTCAGATATACTTATAAAAATTTAATGAAGGGTGGGGCCACTGAAAGGGCTCAATAATTTACAGCATTGTCTCCTCTTCCAGAGAACCTTGGATAAACTACCAGCAACTATATGGTGGCCCATATCCAGTACCAGAGGATCAGACAGACAGACAGGCAGACAGACAGAGATAAGGATGGCAGGCCTGCCAGGTCTTTCTTTCTTTCTTGTCCTTTTTAAAAAATGTTTATTTATTTATGTATTTATTATATATAAGTACTCTGTAGATATCTACAGACACTCCAGAAGAGGGTGTCAGATTCTGAAGAATCTAAAACCATCTTATGGTCTGCATATGATGTACATAAACACAGCCTCAGATATACTTCTAAAAATTTAAAGATGGGTGGGGCCACTGAAAGGGCTCAACAATTAACAGCATTGTCTCTTCTTCCAGAGAACTTGGGATCAACTACCAGCAACTATATGGTGGCCCATCTCAAGTTTCAGGGGATAAGACAGACAGACAGACAGACAGAGATAAGGATGGCAGGCCTGCCTGATTTTTCTTTCTTTCTTATCCTTTTAAAAAATGTTTATTTATTTGTTTATTTGTTTATTTATTTATTTATTTATTTATTTATCAGATATAAGTACACTGTAGCTGTCTTCAGACTCTCCAGAAGAGGGTGTCAGATTCTGGAGAATCTATATCCCTCTTATGGTCTGCATATGATGTACATGAACACAGCCTCACATATACTTCTAAAAATTTAAAGATGGGTGGGGCCACTGAAAGGGCTCAAAAATTAACAGCATTGTCTCCTCTTCCAGAGAACCTGGGATCAACTACCAGCAACTATATGGTGGCCCATCTCGAGTCCAAGGGGATCAGACAGACTGTAGACAGACAGAAAGACAGACAGAGATAAGGATGGCAGGCCTGCCTGGTTTTTCTTTCTTTCTTATCCTGTTTAAAAAATGTTTATTTATTTATTTATTTATTTATTTATTTATTTATTTATTTATTTATTTGATATAAGTACACTGTAGCTGTCTTCAGACACTCCAGAAGAGGGTGTCAGATTCTGGAGAATCTAAATCACATTTATGGTCTGCATAAGATGTACATAAACACAGCCTCACATATACTTCTAAATATTTAAAGATGGGTGGCGCCACTGAAAGGGATCAACAATTAACAGCATTGTATCCTCTTCCAGAGAACCTGGGATCAACTACCAGCAACACTATGGTGGCCCATCTACAGTTCCAGGGTATCAGACAGACAGACAGACAGACAGACAGAGATAAGGGTGGCAGGCCTGCCCGGTCTTTCTTACTTTCTTATCCTTTTTAAAAAATGTTTATTTATTTATTTATTTATTTATTTATTTATTTATTTATTTATTCATTTATTTATTTATTTATTCATGTATTTATTAGATATAAGTAAACTGTAGCTGTCTTCAGACACTCCAGAAGAGGGTGTCAGATTCTGGAGAATCTAAATCCCTCTTATGGTCTGCATATGATGTACATAAACACAGCCTCATATATACTTCTAAAATTTTAAAGATGGGTGGGGCCACTGAAAGGGCTCAACAATTAACAGCATTGTCTCCTCTTCCAGAGAACCTTGGATTAACTACCAGCAACTATATGGTGGCCCATCTCCAGTTCTAGGGTATCACACAGACAGACAGACAGACAGAGATAAGGGTGGCAGGCTTGCCTGGTCTTTCTTTCTGTCTTATCCTTTTTAAAAAAAGGTTTATTTATTTATTTATTTATTTATTTATTTATTAGATATAAGTACACTGTAACTGTCTTCAGAAAATACAGAAGAGGGTGTCAGATTCTGGAGAATCTAAATCCCTCTTATGGTCTGCATATGATGTACATAAACACAGCCTCACATACCCTTCTAAAAATTTAAAGATGGGTGGGGCCACTGAAAGGGCTCAACAATTAACAGCATTGTCTCCTCTTCCAGAGAACCTGGGATCAACTACCAGCAACTATATGGTGGCCTATCTCCAGTTCCAAAGGATCATATAGATAGACAGACAGACAGAGATAAGGATGGCAGGACTTCCTGGTGTTTCTTTCTTTCTTATCCTTTTTAAAAAATGTTTATTTATTTATTTATTCATGTATTTATTATATTTACGTACACTGTAGCTGTCTTCAGACACTCCAGAAGAGGGTGTCAGTTTCTGGAGAATCTAAATCACTCTTATGGTCTGAATATGATGTACATAAACACAGCCTCAGATATACTTATAAAAATTTAATGAAGGGTGGGGCCACTGAAAGGGCTCAATAATTTACAGCATTGTCTCCTCTTCCAGAGAACCTTGGATAAACTACCAGCAACTATATGGTGGCCCATATCCAGTACCAGAGGATCAGACAGACAGACAGGCAGACAGACAGAGATAAGGATGGCAGGCCTGCCAGGTCTTTCTTTCTTTCTTGTCCTTTTTAAAAAATGTTTATTTATTTATGTATTTATTATATATAAGTACTCTGTAGATATCTACAGACACTCCAGAAGAGGGTGTCAGATTCTGAAGAATCTAAAACCATCTTATGGTCTGCATATGATGTACATAAACACAGCCTCAGATATACTTCTAAAAATTTAAAGATGGGTGGGGCCACTGAAAGGGCTCAACAATTAACAGCATTGTCTCTTCTTCCAGAGAACTTGGGATCAACTACCAGCAACTATATGGTGGCCCATCTCAAGTTTCAGGGGATAAGACAGACAGACAGACAGACAGAGATAAGGATGGCAGGCCTGCCTGATTTTTCTTTCTTTCTTATCCTTTTAAAAAATGTTTATTTATTTGTTTATTTGTTTATTTATTTATTTATTTATTTATTTATCAGATATAAGTACACTGTAGCTGTCTTCAGACTCTCCAGAAGAGGGTGTCAGATTCTGGAGAATCTATATCCCTCTTATGGTCTGCATATGATGTACATGAACACAGCCTCACATATACTTCTAAAAATTTAAAGATGGGTGGGGCCACTGAAAGGGCTCAAAAATTAACAGCATTGTCTCCTCTTCCAGAGAACCTGGGATCAACTACCAGCAACTATATGGTGGCCCATCTCGAGTCCAAGGGGATCAGACAGACTGTAGACAGACAGAAAGACAGACAGAGATAAGGATGGCAGGCCTGCCTGGTTTTTCTTTCTTTCTTATCCTGTTTAAAAAATGTTTATTTATTTATTTATTTATTTATTTATTTATTTATTTATTTATTTATTTGATATAAGTACACTGTAGCTGTCTTCAGACACTCCAGAAGAGGGTGTCAGATTCTGGAGAATCTAAATCACATTTATGGTCTGCATAAGATGTACATAAACACAGCCTCACATATACTTCTAAATATTTAAAGATGGGTGGCGCCACTGAAAGGGATCAACAATTAACAGCATTGTATCCTCTTCCAGAGAACCTGGGATCAACTACCAGCAACACTATGGTGGCCCATCTACAGTTCCAGGGTATCAGACAGACAGACAGACAGACAGACAGAGATAAGGGTGGCAGGCCTGCCCGGTCTTTCTTACTTTCTTATCCTTTTTAAAAAATGTTTATTTATTTATTTATTTATTTATTTATTTATTTATTTATTTATTCATTTATTTATTTATTTATTCATGTATTTATTAGATATAAGTAAACTGTAGCTGTCTTCAGACACTCCAGAAGAGGGTGTCAGATTCTGGAGAATCTAAATCCCTCTTATGGTCTGCATATGATGTACATAAACACAGCCTCATATATACTTCTAAAATTTTAAAGATGGGTGGGGCCACAGAAAGGGCTCAACAATTAACAGCATTGTCTCCTCTTCCAGAGAACCTTGGATTAACTACCAGCAACTATATGGTGGCCCATCTCCAGTTCTAGGGTATCACACAGACAGACAGACAGACAGAGATAAGGGTGGCAGGCTTGCCTGGTCTTTCTTTCTGTCTTATCCTTTTTAAAAAAAGGTTTATTTATTTATTTATTTATTTATTTATTTATTAGATATAAGTACACTGTAACTGTCTTCAGAAAATACAGAAGAGGGTGTCAGATTCTGGAGAATCTAAATCCCTCTTATGGTCTGCATATGATGTACATAAACACAGCCTCACATACCCTTCTAAAAATTTAAAGATGGGTGGGGCCACTGAAAGGGCTCAACAATTAACAGCATTGTCTCCTCTTCCAGAGAACCTGGGATCAACTACCAGCAACTATATGGTGGCCTATCTCCAGTTCCAAAGGATCATATAGATAGACAGACAGACAGAGATAAGGATGGCAGGACTTCCTGGTGTTTCTTTCTTTCTTATCCTTTTTAAAAAATGTTTATTTATTTATTTATTCATGTATTTATTATATTTACGTACACTGTAGCTGTCTTCAGACACTCCAGAAGAGGGTGTCAGTTTCTGGAGAATCTAAATCACTCTTATGGTCTGAATATGATGTACATAAACACAGCCTCAGATATACTTATAAAAATTTAATGAAGGGTGGGGCCACTGAAAGGGCTCAATAATTTACAGCATTGTCTCCTCTTCCAGAGAACCTTGGATAAACTACCAGCAAGTATATGGTGGCCCATATCCAGTACCAGAGGATCAGACAGACAGACAGACAGACAGACAGAGATAAGAATGGCAGGCCTGCCAGGTCTTTCTTTCTTTCTTGTCCTTTTTAAAAAATGTTTATTTATTTATGTATTTATTATATATAAGTACTCTGTAGCTAACTACAGAAACTCCAGAAGAGGGTGTCAGATTCTGAAGAATCTAAAACCATCTTATGGTCTGCATATGATGTACATAAACACAGCCTCAGATATACTTCTAAAAATTTAAAGATGGGTGGGGCCACTGAAAGGGCTGAACAATTAACAGCATTGTCTCCTCTTCCAGAGAACCTGGGATCAACTACCAGCAACTATATAGTGGCCTATCTTCAGTTCCAAAGGATCATATAGAGAGACAGACAGACAGACAGAAATGAGGATGGCAGGCCTGCCTGGTCTTTCTTTCTTTCTTATCCATTTGAAAAAATGTTTACTTATTAATTAATTAATTAATTAATTAATTAATTAATTTATTAGATATAAGTACACTGTAGCTGTCTTCAGACACTCCAGAAGAGGGTGTGAGATTCTGGAGAATCTAAATACCTCTTATGGTCTGCATATGATGTACATAAACACAGACTCAAGTATACTTCTAAAAATTTAAAGATGGGTGGGGCCAAAGAATGGGCTCAACAATTAACAGCGTTGTCTCCTCTTCCAGAGAACCTGGGATCAACTACCAGCAACTATATGGTGGCCCATCTGCAGTTCCAGGGATCAGACAGACAGACAGACAGACAGAGATAAGGGTGGCAGGCCTGCCCGGTCTTTCTTACTTTCTTATCCTTTTTAAAAAATGTTTGTTTATTTATTTATTTATTTATTTATTTATTTATTTATTTATTCATTTATTTATTTATTTATTTATGTATTTATTAGATATAAGTAAACTGTAGCTGTCTTCAGACACTCCAGAAGAGGGTGTCAGATTCTGGAGAATCTAAATCCCTCTTATGGTCTGCATATGATGTACATAAACACAGCCTCACATATACTTCTAAAATTTTAAAGATGGGTTGGGCCACAGAAAGGGCTCAACAATTAACAGCATTGTCTCCTCTTCCAGAGAACCTTGGATAAACTACCAGCAACTATATGGTGGCCCATCTCCAGTTCTAGGGTATCACACAGACAGACAGACAGACAGAGATAAGTGTGGCAGGCTTGCCTGGTCTTTCTTTCTGTCTTATCCTTTTTAAAAAATGTTTATTTATTTATTCATTTATTTATTTATTTATTTATTTATTTATTTATTTATTTATTTATTAGATATAAGTACACTGTAACTGTCTTCAGAAAATACAGAAGAGGGTGTCAGATTCTGGAGAATCTAAATCCCTCTTATGGTCTGCATATGATGTACATAAACACAGCCTCACATACCCTTCTAAAAATTTAAAGATGGGTGGGGCCCCTGAAAGCGCTAAACAATTAATAGCATTGTCTCCTCTTCCAGAGAACCTGGGATCAACTACCAGCAACTATATGGTGGCCTATCTCCAGTTCCAAAGGATCATATAGATAGACAGACAGACAGACAGAGATAAGGATGGCAGGACTTCCTGGTGTTTCTTTCTTTCTTATCCTTTTTAAAAAATGTTTATTTATTTATTTATTCATGTATTTATTATATTTACGTACACTGTAGCTGTCTTCAGACACTCCAGAAGAGGGTGTCAGTTTCTGGAGAATCTAAATCACTCTTATGGTCTGAATATGATGTACATAAACACAGCCTCAGATATACTTATAAAAATTTAATGAAGGGTGGGGCCACTGAAAGGGGTCAATAATTTACAGCATTGTCTCCTCTTCCAGAGAACCTTGGATAAACTACCAGCAACTATATGGTGGCCCATATCCAGTACCAGAGGATCAGACAGACAGACAGACAGACAGACAGAGATAAGAATGGCAGGCCTGCCAGGTCTTTCTTTCTTTCTTGTCCTTTTTAAAAAATGTTTATTTATTTATGTATTTATTATATATAAGTACTCTGTAGCTATCTACAGACACTCCAGAAGATGGTGTCAGATTCTGAAGAATCTAAAACCATCTTATGGTCTGCATATGATGTACATAAACACAGCCTCAGATATACTTCTAAAAATTTAAAGATGGGTGGGGCCACTGAAAGGGCTCAACAATTAACAGCATTGTCTCCTCTTCCAGAGAACCTGGGATCAACTACCAGCAACTATATAGTGGCCTATCTTCAGTTCCAAAGGATCATATAGAGAGACAGACAGACAGACAGAAATGAGGATGGCAGGCCTGCCTGGTCTTTCTTTCTTTCTTATCCATTTGAAAAAATGTTTACTTATTAATTAATTAATTAATTAATTAATTTATTTATTTATTTATTTATTAGATATAAGTACACTGTAGCTGTCTTCAGACACTCCAGAAGAGGGTGTGAGATTCTGGAGAATCTAAATACCTCTTATGGTCTGCATATGATGTACATAAACACAGACTCAAGTATACTTCTAAAAATTTAAAGATGGGTGGGGCCAAAGAATGGGCTCAACAATTAACAGCGTTGTCTCCTCTTCCAGAGAACCTGGGATCAACTACCAGCAACTATATGGTGGCCCATCTGCAGTTCCAGGGATCAGACAGACAGACAGACAGACAGAGATAAGGATGGCAGGCCTGCCTGGTCTTTCTTTCTTACTTATCCTTTATAAAAAATGTTTATTTATTTATTTATGTATTTATGTATTTATTTATTTATTTATTTATTTATTTATTTATGTATTTTTTAGATATAAGTACACTGTAGCTGTCTTCAGACACTCCAGTATAGGGTGTCAGATTCTGGAGAATCTAAATCCCTCTTATGGTCTGCATATGATGTACATAAACACAGCCTCACATATACTTCTAAATATTTAAAGATGGGTGGCGCCACTGAAAGGGCTCAACAATTAACAGCATTGTATCCTCTTCCAGAGAACCTGGGATCAACTACCAGCAACACTATGGTGGCCCATCTACAGTTCCAGGGTATCAGACAGACAGACAGACAGACAGACAGACAGACAGACAGAGATAAGGGTGGCAGGCCTGCCCGGTCTTTCTTACTTTCTTATCCTTTTAAAAATATTTATTTATTTATTTATTTATTTATTTATTTATTTATTTATTTATTCATTTATTTATTTATTTATTTATTTATGTATTTATTAGATATAAGTAAACTGTAGCTGTCTTCAGACACTCCAGAAGAGGGTGTCAGATTCTGGAGAATCTAAATCCCTCTTATGGTCTGCATATGATGTACATAAACACAGCCTCACATATACTTCTAAAATTTTAAAGATGGGTGGAGCCACAGAAAGGGCTCAACAATTAACAGCATTGTCTCCTCTTCCAGAGTACCTTGGATAAACTACCAGCAACTATATGGTGGCCCATCTCCAGTTCTAGGGTATCACACAGACAGACAGACAGACAGAGATAAGGGTGGCATGCTTGCCTGGTCTTTCTTTCTGTCTTATCCTTTTTAAAAAATGTTTATTTATTTATTTATTTATTTATTTATTTATTTATTTATTTATTTATGTATTTATTAGATATAAGTACACTGTAGCTGTCTTCAGAAAATACAGAAGAGGGTGTCAGATTCTGGAGAATCTAAATCCCTCTTATGGTCTGCATATGATGTACATAAACACAGCCTCACATACTCTTCTAAACATTTAAAGATGGGTGGGGCCACTGAAAGGGCTCAACAATTAACAGCATTGTCTCCTCTTCCAGAGAACCTGGGATCAACTACCAGCAACTATATGGTGGCCTATCTCCAGTTCCAAAGGATCATATAGATAGACAGACAGACAGACAGAGATAAGGATGGCAGGACTTCCTGGTGTTTCTTTCTTTCTTATACTTTTCAAAAAATGTTTATGTATTTATTTATTCATGTATTTATTATATTTACGTACACTGTAGCTGTCTTCAGACACTCCAGAAGAGGGTGTCAGTTTCTGGAGAATCTAAATCACTCTTATGGTCTGAATATGATGTACATAAACACAGCCTCAGATATACTTATAAAAATTTAATGAAGGGTGGGGCCACTGAAAGGGCTCAATAATTTACAGCATTGTCTCCTCTTCCAGAGAACCTTGGATAAACTACCAGCAACTATATGGTGGCCCATATCCAGTACCAGAGGATCAGACAGACAGACAGGCAGACAGACAGAGATAAGGATGGCAGGCCTGCCAGGTCTTTCTTTCTTTCTTGTCCTTTTTAAAAAATGTTTATTTATTTATGTATTTATTATATATAAGTACTCTGTAGATATCTACAGACACTCCAGAAGAGGGTGTCAGATTCTGAAGAATCTAAAACCATCTTATGGTCTGCATATGATGTACATAAACACAGCCTCAGATATACTTCTAAAAATTTAAAGATGGGTGGGGCCACTGAAAGGGCTCAACAATTAACAGCATTGTCTCTTCTTCCAGAGAACTTGGGATCAACTACCAGCAACTATATGGTGGCCCATCTCAAGTTTCAGGGGATAAGACAGACAGACAGACAGACAGAGATAAGGATGGCAGGCCTGCCTGATTTTTCTTTCTTTCTTATCCTTTTAAAAAATGTTTATTTATTTGTTTATTTGTTTATTTATTTATTTATTTATTTATTTATCAGATATAAGTACACTGTAGCTGTCTTCAGACTCTCCAGAAGAGGGTGTCAGATTCTGGAGAATCTATATCCCTCTTATGGTCTGCATATGATGTACATGAACACAGCCTCACATATACTTCTAAAAATTTAAAGATGGGTGGGGCCACTGAAAGGGCTCAAAAATTAACAGCATTGTCTCCTCTTCCAGAGAACCTGGGATCAACTACCAGCAACTATATGGTGGCCCATCTCGAGTCCAAGGGGATCAGACAGACTGTAGACAGACAGAAAGACAGACAGAGATAAGGATGGCAGGCCTGCCTGGTTTTTCTTTCTTTCTTATCCTGTTTAAAAAATGTTTATTTATTTATTTATTTATTTATTTATTTATTTATTTATTTATTTGATATAAGTACACTGTAGCTGTCTTCAGACACTCCAGAAGAGGGTGTCAGATTCTGGAGAATCTAAATCACATTTATGGTCTGCATAAGATGTACATAAACACAGCCTCACATATACTTCTAAATATTTAAAGATGGGTGGCGCCACTGAAAGGGATCAACAATTAACAGCATTGTATCCTCTTCCAGAGAACCTGGGATCAACTACCAGCAACACTATGGTGGCCCATCTACAGTTCCAGGGTATCAGACAGACAGACAGACAGACAGACAGAGATAAGGGTGGCAGGCCTGCCCGGTCTTTCTTACTTTCTTATCCTTTTTAAAAAATGTTTATTTATTTATTTATTTATTTATTTATTTATTCATTTATTTATTTATTTATTCATGTATTTATTAGATATAAGTAAACTGTAGCTGTCTTCAGACACTCCAGAAGAGGGTGTCAGATTCTGGAGAATCTAAATCCCTCTTATGGTCTGCATATGATGTACATAAACACAGCCTCATATATACTTCTAAAATTTTAAAGATGGGTGGGGCCACTGAAAGGGCTCAACAATTAACAGCATTGTCTCCTCTTCCAGAGAACCTTGGATTAACTACCAGCAACTATATGGTGGCCCATCTCCAGTTCTAGGGTATCACACAGACAGACAGACAGACAGAGATAAGGGTGGCAGGCTTGCCTGGTCTTTCTTTCTGTCTTATCCTTTTTAAAAAAAGGTTTATTTATTTATTTATTTATTTATTTATTTATTAGATATAAGTACACTGTAACTGTCTTCAGAAAATACAGAAGAGGGTGTCAGATTCTGGAGAATCTAAATCCCTCTTATGGTCTGCATATGATGTACATAAACACAGCCTCACATACCCTTCTAAAAATTTAAAGATGGGTGGGGCCACTGAAAGGGCTCAACAATTAACAGCATTGTCTCCTCTTCCAGAGAACCTGGGATCAACTACCAGCAACTATATGGTGGCCTATCTCCAGTTCCAAAGGATCATATAGATAGACAGACAGACAGAGATAAGGATGGCAGGACTTCCTGGTGTTTCTTTCTTTCTTATCCTTTTTAAAAAATGTTTATTTATTTATTTATTCATGTATTTATTATATTTACGTACACTGTAGCTGTCTTCAGACACTCCAGAAGAGGGTGTCAGTTTCTGGAGAATCTAAATCACTCTTATGGTCTGAATATGATGTACATAAACACAGCCTCAGATATACTTATAAAAATTTAATGAAGGGTGGGGCCACTGAAAGGGCTCAATAATTTACAGCATTGTCTCCTCTTCCAGAGAACCTTGGATAAACTACCAGCAACTATATGGTGGCCCATATCCAGTACCAGAGGATCAGACAGACAGACAGGCAGACAGACAGAGATAAGGATGGCAGGCCTGCCAGGTCTTTCTTTCTTTCTTGTCCTTTTTAAAAAATGTTTATTTATTTATGTATTTATTATATATAAGTACTCTGTAGATATCTACAGACACTCCAGAAGAGGGTGTCAGATTCTGAAGAATCTAAAACCATCTTATGGTCTGCATATGATGTACATAAACACAGCCTCAGATATACTTCTAAAAATTTAAAGATGGGTGGGGCCACTGAAAGGGCTCAACAATTAACAGCATTGTCTCTTCTTCCAGAGAACTTGGGATCAACTACCAGCAACTATATGGTGGCCCATCTCAAGTTTCAGGGGATAAGACAGACAGACAGACAGACAGAGATAAGGATGGCAGGCCTGCCTGATTTTTCTTTCTTTCTTATCCTTTTAAAAAATGTTTATTTATTTGTTTATTTGTTTATTTATTTATTTATTTATTTATTTATTTATCAGATATAAGTACACTGTAGCTGTCTTCAGACTCTCCAGAAGAGGGTGTCAGATTCTGGAGAATCTATATCCCTCTTATGGTCTGCATATGATGTACATGAACACAGCCTCACATATACTTCTAAAAATTTAAAGATGGGTGGGGCCACTGAAAGGGCTCAAAAATTAACAGCATTGTCTCCTCTTCCAGAGAACCTGGGATCAACTACCAGCAACTATATGGTGGCCCATCTCGAGTCCAAGGGGATCAGACAGACTGTAGACAGACAGAAAGACAGACAGAGATAAGGATGGCAGGCCTGCCTGGTTTTTCTTTCTTTCTTATCCTGTTTAAAAAATGTTTATTTATTTATTTATTTATTTATTTATTTATTTATTTATTTATTTATTTATTTGATATAAGTACACTGTAGCTGTCTTCAGACACTCCAGAAGAGGGTGTCAGATTCTGGAGAATCTAAATCACATTTATGGTCTGCATAAGATGTACATAAACACAGCCTCACATATACTTCTAAATATTTAAAGATGGGTGGCGCCACTGAAAGGGATCAACAATTAACAGCATTGTATCCTCTTCCAGAGAACCTGGGATCAACTACCAGCAACACTATGGTGGCCCATCTACAGTTCCAGGGTATCAGACAGACAGACAGACAGACAGACAGAGATAAGGGTGGCAGGCCTGCCCGGTCTTTCTTACTTTCTTATCCTTTTTAAAAAATGTTTATTTATTTATTTATTTATTTATTTATTTATTCATTTATTTATTTATTTATTCATGTATTTATTAGATATAAGTAAACTGTAGCTGTCTTCAGACACTCCAGAAGAGGGTGTCAGATTCTGGAGAATCTAAATCCCTCTTATGGTCTGCATATGATGTACATAAACACAGCCTCATATATACTTCTAAAATTTTAAAGATGGGTGGGGCCACAGAAAGGGCTCAACAATTAACAGCATTGTCTCCTCTTCCAGAGAACCTTGGATTAACTACCAGCAACTATATGGTGGCCCATCTCCAGTTCTAGGGTATCACACAGACAGACAGACAGACAGACAGAGATAAGGGTGGCAGGCTTGCCTGGTCTTTCTTTCTGTCTTATCCTTTTTAAAAAAAGGTTTATTTATTTATTTATTTATTTATTTATTTATTTATTAGATATAAGTACACTGTAACTGTCTTCAGAAAATACAGAAGAGGGTGTCAGATTCTGGAGAATCTAAATCCCTCTTATGGTCTGCATATGATGTACATAAACACAGCCTCACATACCCTTCTAAAAATTTAAAGATGGGTGGGGCCACTGAAAGGGCTCAACAATTAACAGCATTGTCTCCTCTTCCAGAGAACCTGGGATCAACTACCAGCAACTATATGGTGGCCTATCTCCAGTTCCAAAGGATCATATAGATAGACAGACAGACAGAGATAAGGATGGCAGGACTTCCTGGTGTTTCTTTCTTTCTTATCCTTTTTAAAAAATGTTTATTTATTTATTTATTCATGTATTTATTATATTTACGTACACTGTAGCTGTCTTCAGACACTCCAGAAGAGGGTGTCAGTTTCTGGAGAATCTAAATCACTCTTATGGTCTGAATATGATGTACATAAACACAGCCTCAGATATACTTATAAAAATTTAATGAAGGGTGGGGCCACTGAAAGGGCTCAATAATTTACAGCATTGTCTCCTCTTCCAGAGAACCTTGGATAAACTACCAGCAAGTATATGGTGGCCCATATCCAGTACCAGAGGATCAGACAGACAGACAGACAGACAGACAGAGATAAGAATGGCAGGCCTGCCAGGTCTTTCTTTCTTTCTTGTCCTTTTTAAAAAATGTTTATTTATTTATGTATTTATTATATATAAGTACTCTGTAGCTAACTACAGAAACTCCAGAAGAGGGTGTCAGATTCTGAAGAATCTAAAACCATCTTATGGTCTGCATATGATGTACATAAACACAGCCTCAGATATACTTCTAAAAATTTAAAGATGGGTGGGGCCACTGAAAGGGCTGAACAATTAACAGCATTGTCTCCTCTTCCAGAGAACCTGGGATCAACTACCAGCAACTATATAGTGGCCTATCTTCAGTTCCAAAGGATCATATAGAGAGACAGACAGACAGACAGAAATGAGGATGGCAGGCCTGCCTGGTCTTTCTTTCTTTCTTATCCATTTGAAAAAATGTTTACTTATTAATTAATTAATTAATTAATTAATTAATTAATTAATTTATTAGATATAAGTACACTGTAGCTGTCTTCAGACACTCCAGAAGAGGGTGTGAGATTCTGGAGAATCTAAATACCTCTTATGGTCTGCATATGATGTACATAAACACAGACTCAAGTATACTTCTAAAAATTTAAAGATGGGTGGGGCCAAAGAATGGGCTCAACAATTAACAGCGTTGTCTCCTCTTCCAGAGAACCTGGGATCAACTACCAGCAACTATATGGTGGCCCATCTGCAGTTCCAGGGATCAGACAGACAGACAGACAGACAGAGATAAGGGTGGCAGGCCTGCCCGGTCTTTCTTACTTTCTTATCCTTTTTGAAAAATGTTTATTTATTTATTTATTTATTTATTTATTTATTTATTTATTCATTTATTTATTTATTTATTTATGTATTTATTAGATATAAGTAAACTGTAGCTGTCTTCAGACACTCCAGAAGAGGGTGTCAGATTCTGGAGAATCTAAATCCCTCTTATGGTCTGCATATGATGTACATAAACACAGCCTCACATATACTTCTAAAATTTTAAAGATGGGTTGGGCCACAGAAAGGGCTCAACAATTAACAGCATTGTCTCCTCTTCCAGAGAACCTTGGATAAACTACCAGCAACTATATGGTGGCCCATCTCCAGTTCTAGGGTATCACACAGACAGACAGACAGACAGAGATAAGTGTGGCAGGCTTGCCTGGTCTTTCTTTCTGTCTTATCCTTTTTAAAAAATATTTATTTATTCATTTATTTATTTATTTATTTATTTATTTATTTATTTATTTATTTATTTATTAGATATAAGTACACTGTAACTGTCTTCAGAAAATACAGAAGAGGGTGTCAGATTCTGGAGAATCTAAATCCCTCTTATGGTCTGCATATGATGTACATAAACACAGCCTCACATACCCTTCTAAAAATTTAAAGATGGGTGGGGCCCCTGAAAGCGCTAAACAATTAATAGCATTGTCTCCTCTTCCAGAGAACCTGGGATCAACTACCAGCAACTATATGGTGGCCTATCTCCAGTTCCAAAGGATCATATAGATAGACAGACAGACAGACAGAGATAAGGATGGCAGGACTTCCTGGTGTTTCTTTCTTTCTTATCCTTTTTAAAAAATGTTTATTTATTTATTTATTCATGTATTTATTATATTTACGTACACTGTAGCTGTCTTCAGACACTCCAGAAGAGGGTGTCAGTTTCTGGAGAATCTAAATCACTCTTATGGTCTGAATATGATGTACATAAACACAGCCTCAGATATACTTATAAAAATTTAATGAAGGGTGGGGCCACTGAAAGGGGTCAATAATTTACAGCATTGTCTCCTCTTCCAGAGAACCTTGGATAAACTACCAGCAACTATATGGTGGCCCATATCCAGTACCAGAGGATCAGACAGACAGACAGACAGACAGACAGAGATAAGAATGGCAGGCCTGCCAGGTCTTTCTTTCTTTCTTGTCCTTTTTAAAAAATGTTTATTTATTTATGTATTTATTATATATAAGTACTCTGTAGCTATCTACAGACACTCCAGAAGATGGTGTCAGATTCTGAAGAATCTAAAACCATCTTATGGTCTGCATATGATGTACATAAACACAGCCTCAGATATACTTCTAAAAATTTAAAGATGGGTGGGGCCACTGAAAGGGCTCAACAATTAACAGCATTGTCTCCTCTTCCAGAGAACCTGGGATCAACTACCAGCAACTATATAGTGGCCTATCTTCAGTTCCAAAGGATCATATAGAGAGACAGACAGACAGACAGAAATGAGGATGGCAGGCCTGCCTGGTCTTTCTTTCTTTCTTATCCATTTGAAAAAATGTTTACTTATTAATTAATTAATTAATTTATTTATTTATTTATTTATTTATTAGATATAAGTACACTGTAGCTGTCTTCAGACACTCCAGAAGAGGGTGTGAGATTCTGGAGAATCTAAATACCTCTTATGGTCTGCATATGATGTACATAAACACAGACTCAAGTATACTTCTAAAAATTTAAAGATGGGTGGGGCCAAAGAATGGGCTCAACAATTAACAGCGTTGTCTCCTCTTCCAGAGAACCTGGGATCAACTACCAGCAACTATATGGTGGCCCATCTGCAGTTCCAGGGATCAGACAGACAGACAGACAGACAGAGATAAGGATGGCAGGCCTGCCTGGTCTTTCTTTCTTACTTATCCTTTATAAAAAATGTTTATTTATTTATTTATGTATTTATTTATTTATTTATTTATTTATTTATTTATTTATTTATTTATGTATTTTTTAGATATAAGTACACTGTAGCTGTCTTCAGACACTCCAGTATAGGGTGTCAGATTCTGGAGAATCTAAATCCCTCTTATGGTCTGCATATGATGTACATAAACACAGCCTCACATATACTTCTAAAAATTTAAAGATGGGTGGGGCCACTGAAAGGGCTCAATAATTAAGAGCATTGTCTCCTCTTCCAGAGAACCTGGGATCAACTACAAGCAACTATATGGTTGCCCATCTCCAGTTCCAGGGGATCAGACAGAGAGACAGACAGACAGACAGAGATAAGGATGGAAGGCCTGCCTGGTCTTTCTTTCTTTCTTATCCTTTTTAAAAAATGTTTATTTATTTATTTATTTATTTATGTATTTATTAGATATAAGTACACTGTAGCTATCTTCAGACACTCCAGAAGAGGGTGTCATATTCTGGAGAATCTAAATCCCTCTTATTGTCTGCATATGATGTACATAAACACAGCCTCACATACACCTCTAAAAATTTAAAGATGAGTGGGGCCACTGAAAGGGCTCAACAATTAACAGCATTGTCTCCTCTTCCAGAGAACCTGGGATAACTACCAGCAACTATATGGTGGCCCATCTCCAGTTCCAGGAGATCAGAAAGACAGACAGACAGACAGAGAAAAGGATGGCAGGCCCTGCCTGGTCTTTCTTTTTTTCTTATCATTTTTTTTAAATATTTATTTATTTATTTATTTATTTATTTATTTATTTATTAGACATAAGTACACTGTTGCTGTCTTCAGACACTCCAGAAGAGGGTGTCAGATTCTGGAGAATCTAAATCCCTCTTATAGTCTGCCTATGTTGTACATAAACACAGCCTCACATACACTTCTAAAAATTTAAAGATGAGTGGGGACACTGAAAGGGCTCAACAATTAACAGCATTGTCTCCTCTTCCAGAGAACCTGGGATCAACTACCAGCAACTATATTGTGGCCCATCTCCAGTTCCAGGAGATCAGACAGACAGACAGACAGACAGATAGAGATAAGGATGGCAGGCCTGCCTGGTCTTTCATTTTTTCTTATCCTTTTAAAAAATGTTTATTTATTTATTTATTTATTCATTTATTTATTAGATATAAGTACCCTGTAGCTGCCTTCAGATACTCCAGAAGAGGGTGTCAGATTTTGGAGAATATAAATCCCTCTTTTGGTCTGCATATGATGTACATAAACAAAGTCTCACATATACTTCTAAAAATTTAAAGATGGGTGGGGCCACTGAAGGGCTCAACAAATAACAGCATTGTCTCCTCTTACAGAGAACCTGGGATCAACTACCAGCAAAAATATGGTGGCCCATCTCCAGTTTCAGGGGATCAGACAGACAGACAGACAAACAGACAAGGATGGCAGGCTTGCCTGGTTGTTCTTTCTTTCTTATCCTTTTTGAAAAAATGTTTATTTATTTATTTATGTATTTATTAGATATAAGTACACTGTAGAGGTCTTCAGAAACTCCAGAAGAGGTTGTCAGATTCTGGAGAATCTAAATCCCTCTTATGGTCTGCATATGATGTACATAAACACAGACTCACATTTACTTCCAAAAATTTAAAGATGGGTGGGGCCACTGAAAGGGCTCAACAATTAACAGCATTGTCTCCTCTTCCAGAGAACCTGAGATCAACTACCAGCAACTATATGGTGGCCCATTTCCAGGTCCAGGGAATCAGAAAGACAGATAGACAGACAGACAGAGATAAGGATGGCAGGCCTGCCTGGTCTTTCTTTCTTACTTATCCTTTATAAAAAATGTTTATTTATTTATTTATTTATTTATTTATTTATTTATGTATTTTTTAGATATAAGTACACTGTAGCTGTCTTCAGACACTCCAGTATAGGGTGTCAGATTCTGGAGAATCTAAATCCCTCTTATGGTCTGCATATGATGTACATAAACACAGCCTCACATATACTTCTAAAAATTTAAAGATGGGTGGGGCCACTGAAAGGGCTCAATAATTAAGAGCATTGTCTCCTCTTCCAGAGAACCTGGGATCAACTACCAGCAACTATATGGTGGCCCATCTGCAGTTCCAGGGATCAGACAGACAGACAGACAGACAGAGATAAGGGTGGCAGGCCTGCCCGGTCTTTCTTACTTTCTTATCCTTTTTGAAAAATGTTTGTTTATTTATTTATTTATTTATTTATTTATTTATTTATTTATTCATTTATTTATTTATTTATTTATGTATTTATTAGATATAAGTAAACTGTAGCTGTCTTCAGACACTCCAGAAGAGGGTGTCAGATTCTGGAGAATCTAAATCCCTCTTATGGTCTGCATATGATGTACATAAACACAGCCTCACATATACTTCTAAAATTTTAAAGATGGGTTGGGCCACAGAAAGGGCTCAACAATTAACAGCATTGTCTCCTCTTCCAGAGAACCTTGGATAAACTACCAGCAACTATATGGTGGCCCATCTCCAGTTCTAGGGTATCACACAGACAGACAGACAGACAGAGATAAGTGTGGCAGGCTTGCCTGGTCTTTCTTTCTGTCTTATCCTTTTTAAAAAATGTTTATTTATTTATTCATTTATTTATTTATTTATTTATTTA
This sequence comes from Mus caroli, assembly GCF_978045245.1. Taxonomy (NCBI): domain Eukaryota; kingdom Metazoa; phylum Chordata; class Mammalia; order Rodentia; family Muridae; genus Mus; species Mus caroli. The sequence continues at coordinate 6,696 of NW_028227429.1, read as the reverse complement.
TTTATTTATTTATTTATTAGATATAAGTACACTGTAACTGTCTTCAGAAAATACAGAAGAGGGTGTCAGATTCTGGAGAATCTAAATCCCTCTTATGGTCTGCATATGATGTACATAAACACAGCCTCACATACCCTTCTAAAAATTTAAAGATGGGTGGGGCCCCTGAAAGCGCTAAACAATTAATAGCATTGTCTCCTCTTCCAGAGAACCTGGGATCAACTACCAGCAACTATATGGTGGCCTATCTCCAGTTCCAAAGGATCATATAGATAGACAGACAGACAGACAGAGATAAGGATGGCAGGACTTCCTGGTGTTTCTTTCTTTCTTATCCTTTTTAAAAAATGTTTATTTATTTATTTATTCATGTATTTATTATATTTACGTACACTGTAGCTGTCTTCAGACACTCCAGAAGAGGGTGTCAGTTTCTGGAGAATCTAAATCACTCTTATGGTCTGAATATGATGTACATAAACACAGCCTCAGATATACTTATAAAAATTTAATGAAGGGTGGGGCCACTGAAAGGGGTCAATAATTTACAGCATTGTCTCCTCTTCCAGAGAACCTTGGATAAACTACCAGCAACTATATGGTGGCCCATATCCAGTACCAGAGGATCAGACAGACAGACAGACAGACAGACAGAGATAAGAATGGCAGGCCTGCCAGGTCTTTCTTTCTTTCTTGTCCTTTTTAAAAAATGTTTATTTATTTATGTATTTATTATATATAAGTACTCTGTAGCTATCTACAGACACTCCAGAAGATGGTGTCAGATTCTGAAGAATCTAAAACCATCTTATGGTCTGCATATGATGTACATAAACACAGCCTCAGATATACTTCTAAAAATTTAAAGATGGGTGGGGCCACTGAAAGGGCTCAACAATTAACAGCATTGTCTCCTCTTCCAGAGAACCTGGGATCAACTACCAGCAACTATATAGTGGCCTATCTTCAGTTCCAAAGGATCATATAGAGAGACAGACAGACAGACAGAAATGAGGATGGCAGGCCTGCCTGGTCTTTCTTTCTTTCTTATCCATTTGAAAAAATGTTTACTTATTAATTAATTAATTTATTTATTTATTTATTTATTTATTTATTAGATATAAGTACACTGTAGCTGTCTTCAGACACTCCAGAAGAGGGTGTGAGATTCTGGAGAATCTAAATACCTCTTATGGTCTGCATATGATGTACATAAACACAGACTCAAGTATACTTCTAAAAATTTAAAGATGGGTGGGGCCAAAGAATGGGCTCAACAATTAACAGCGTTGTCTCCTCTTCCAGAGAACCTGGGATCAACTACCAGCAACTATATGGTGGCCCATCTGCAGTTCCAGGGATCAGACAGACAGACAGACAGACAGAGATAAGGATGGCAGGCCTGCCTGGTCTTTCTTTCTTACTTATCCTTTATAAAAAATGTTTATTTATTTATTTATGTATTTATTTATTTATTTATTTATTTATTTATTTATTTATTTATGTATTTTTTAGATATAAGTACACTGTAGCTGTCTTCAGACACTCCAGTATAGGGTGTCAGATTCTGGAGAATCTAAATCCCTCTTATGGTCTGCATATGATGTACATAAACACAGCCTCACATATACTTCTAAAAATTTAAAGATGGGTGGGGCCACTGAAAGGGCTCAATAATTAAGAGCATTGTCTCCTCTTCCAGAGAACCTGGGATCAACTACAAGCAACTATATGGTTGCCCATCTCCAGTTCCAGGGGATCAGACAGAGAGACAGACAGACAGACAGAGATAAGGATGGAAGGCCTGCCTGGTCTTTCTTTCTTTCTTATCCTTTTTAAAAAATGTTTATTTATTTATTTATTTATTTATGTATTTATTAGATATAAGTACACTGTAGCTATCTTCAGACACTCCAGAAGAGGGTGTCATATTCTGGAGAATCTAAATCCCTCTTATTGTCTGCATATGATGTACATAAACACAGCCTCACATACACCTCTAAAAATTTAAAGATGAGTGGGGCCACTGAAAGGGCTCAACAATTAACAGCATTGTCTCCTCTTCCAGAGAACCTGGGATCAACTACCAGCAACTATATGGTGGCCCATCTCCAGTTCCAGGAGATCAGAAAGACAGACAGACAGACAGAGAAAAGGATGGCAGGCCCTGCCTGGTCTTTCTTTTTTTCTTATCATTTTTTTTAAATATTTATTTATTTATTTATTTATTTATTTATTTATTTATTTATTAGACATAAGTACACTGTTGCTGTCTTCAGACACTCCAGAAGAGGGTGTCAGATTCTGGAGAATCTAAATCCCTCTTATAGTCTGCCTATGTTGTACATAAACACAGCCTCACATACACTTCTAAAAATTTAAAGATGAGTGGGGACACTGAAAGGGCTCAACAATTAACAGCATTGTCTCCTCTTCCAGAGAACCTGGGATCAACTACCAGCAACTATATTGTGGCCCATCTCCAGTTCCAGGAGATCAGACAGACAGACAGACAGACAGATAGAGATAAGGATGGCAGGCCTGCCTGGTCTTTCATTTTTTCTTATCCTTTTAAAAAATGTTTATTTATTTATTTATTTATTCATTTATTTATTAGATATAAGTACCCTGTAGCTGCCTTCAGATACTCCAGAAGAGGGTGTCAGATTTTGGAGAATATAAATCCCTCTTTTGGTCTGCATATGATGTACATAAACAAAGTCTCACATATACTTCTAAAAATTTAAAGATGGGTGGGGCCACTGAAGGGCTCAACAAATAACAGCATTGTCTCCTCTTACAGAGAACCTGGGATCAACTACCAGCAAAAATATGGTGGCCCATCTCCAGTTTCAGGGGATCAGACAGACAGACAGACAAACAGACAAGGATGGCAGGCCTGCCTGGTTGTTCTTTCTTTCTTATCCTTTTTGAAAAAATGTTTATTTATTTATTTATGTATTTATTAGATATAAGTACACTGTAGAGGTCTTCAGAAACTCCAGAAGAGGTTGTCAGATTCTGGAGAATCTAAATCCCTCTTATGGTCTGCATATGATGTACATAAACACAGACTCACATTTACTTCCAAAAATTTAAAGATGGGTGGGGCCACTGAAAGGGCTCAACAATTAACAGCATTGTCTCCTCTTCCAGAGAACCTGAGATCAACTACCAGCAACTATATGGTGGCCCATTTCCAGGTCCAGGGAATCAGAAAGACAGATAGACAGACAGACAGAGATAAGGATGGCAGGCCTGCCTGGTCTTTCTTTCTTACTTATCCTTTATAAAAAATGTTTATTTATTTATTTATTTATTTATTTATTTATTTATTTATGTATTTTTTAGATATAAGTACACTGTAGCTGTCTTCAGACACTCCAGTATAGGGTGTCAGATTCTGGAGAATCTAAATCCCTCTTATGGTCTGCATATGATGTACATAAACACAGCCTCACATATACTTCTAAAAATTTAAAGATGGGTGGGGCCACTGAAAGGGCTCAATAATTAAGAGCATTGTCTCCTCTTCCAGAGAACCTGGGATCAACTACAAGCAACTATATGGTTGCCCATCTCCAGTTCCAGGGGATCAGACAGAGAGACAGACAGACAGACAGAGATAAGGATGGAAGGCCTGCCTGGTCTTTCTTTCTTTCTTATATTTTTTAAAAAATGTTTATTTATTTATTTATTTATGTATTTATTAGATATAAGTACACTGTAGCTATCTTCAGACACTCCAGAAGAGGGTGCCATATTCTGGAGAATCTAAATCCCTCTTATTGTCTGCATATGATGTACATAAACACAGCCTCACATACACCTCTAAAAATTTAAAGATGAGTGGGGCCACTGAAAGGGCTCAACAATTAACAGCATTGTCTCCTCTTCCAGAGAACCTGGGATCAACTACCAGCAACTATATGGTGGCCCATCTCCAGTTCCAGGAGATCAGAAAGACAGACAGACAGACAGAGAAAAGGATGGCAGGCCCTGCCTGGTCTTTCTTTTTTTCTTATCATTTTTTTTAAATATTTATTTATTTATTTATTTATTTATTTATTTATTTATTTATTAGACATAAGTACACTGTAGCTGTCTTCAGACACTCCAGAAGAGGGTGTCAGATTCTGGAGAATCTAAATCCCTCTTATAGTCTGCCTATGTTGTACATAAACACAGCCTCACATACACTTCTAAAAATTTAAAGATGAGTGGGGCCACTGAAAGGGCTCAACAATTAACAGCATTGTCTCCTCTTCCAGAGAACCTGGGATCAACTACCAGCAACTATATAGTGGCCTATCTTCAGTTCCAAAGGATCATATAGAGAGACAGACAGACAGACAGAAATGAGGATGGCAGGCCTGCCTGGTCTTTCTTTCTTTCTTATCCATTTGAAAAAATGTTTACTTATTAATTAATTAATTTATTTATTTATTTATTTATTTATTTATTAGATATAAGTACACTGTAGCTGTCTTCAGACACTCCAGAAGAGGGTGTGAGATTCTGGAGAATCTAAAAACCTCTTATGGTCTACATATGATGTACATAAACACAGACTCAAGTATACTTCTAAAAATTTAAAGATGGGTGGGGCCAAAGAATGGGCTCAACAATTAACAGCATTGTCTCCTCTTCCAGAGAACCTGGGATCAACTACCAGCAACTATATGGTGGCCCATCTGCAGTTCCAGGGATCAGACAGACAGACAGACAGACAGACAGACAGACAGAGATAAGGATGGCAGGCCTGCCTGGTCTTTCTTTCTTACTTATCCTTTATAAAAAATGTTTATTTATTTATTTATTTATGTATGTATTTATTTATTTATTTATTTATTTATTTATTTATTTATGTATTTTTTAGATATAAGTACACTGTAGCTGTCTTCAGACACTCCAGTATAGGGTGTCAGATTCTGGAGAATCTAAATCCCTCTTATGGTCTGCATATGATGTACATAAACACAGCCTCACATATACTTCTAAAAATTTAAAGATGGGTGGGGCCACTGAAAGGGCTCAATAATTAAGAGCATTGTCTCCTCTTCCAGAGAACCTGGGATCAACTTAAGCAACTATATGGTTGCCCATCTCCAGTTCCAGGGGATCAGACAGAGAGACAGACAGACAGACAGAGATAAGGATGGAAGGCCTGCCTGGTCTTTCTTTCTTTCTTATCCTTTTTAAAAAATGTTTATTTATTTATTTATTTATTTATTTATGTATTTATTAGATATAAGTACACTGTAGCTATCTTCAGACACTCCAGAAGAGGGTGTCATATTCTGGAGAATCTAAATCCCTCTTATTGTCTGCATATGATGTACATAAACACAGCCTCACATACACCTCTAAAAATTTAAAGATGAGTGGGGCCACTGAAAGGGCTCAACAATTAACAGCATTGTCTCCTCTTCCAGAGAACCTGGGATCAACTACCAGCAACTATATGGTGGCCCATCTCCAGTTCCAGGAGATCAGAAAGACAGACAGACAGACAGAGAAAAGGATGGCAGGCCCTGCCTGGTCTTTCTTTTTTTCTTATCATTTTTTTAAAATATTTATTTATTTATTTATTTATTTATTTATTTATTTATTTATTTATTTATTAGATATAAGTACACTGTAGCTGTCTTCAGACACTCCAGAAGAGGGTGTCAGATTCTGGAGAATCTAAATACCTCTTATGGTCTGCATATGATATACATAAACACAGACTCAAGTATACTTCTAAAAATTTAAAGATGGGTGGGGCCACTGAAAGGGCTCAACAATTAAGAGCGTTGTCTCCTCTTCCAGAGAACCTGGGATCAACTACCAGCAACTATATGGTGGCCCATCTCCAGTTCCAGGGGATCAGACAGACAGACAGAGAGACACACAGACAGAGATAAGGATGGCAGGCCTGCCTGGTCTTTCTTTCTTTCTTATCCTTTTAAAAAAATGTTTACTTATTTATTTATTCATGTATTTATTATATATAAGTACACTGTAGTGTCTTCAGACACTCCAGAAGAGGGTGCAAGCTTCTGGAGAATCTAAATCACTCTTATGGTCTGAATATAATGTACATAAACACAGCCTCACAATTACTTCTAAAAATTTAAAGATGAGTGGCGCCACTGAAAGCGGTAAACAATTAACAGCATTGTCTCCTCTTTCAGAGAACCTGGGATCAACTACCAGCAACTATATGCTGGCCCATTTCCAGTACCAGAGGAAAAGACAGACAGACAGACAGACAGACAGACAGACAGAGATAAGGATGGCAGGCCTGCCAGGTCTTTCTTTCTTTCTTATCTTTTTAAAAAATGTTTATTTATTTATTTATTTATTTATTTATTTATTTATTTATTTATTTATGTATTTATTAGATATAAGTACACTGTAGCTGTCTTCAGACACTCCAGAGAGGGTGTCAGATTCTGGAGATTCTAAATCCCTCTTATGGTCTGCATATGATGTACATAAACACAGCCTCACATATACTCCTAAAAATTTAAAGATGGGTGGGGCCACTGAAAGGGCTCACAATTAACAGCACTGACTCCTCTTCCAGAGAACCTGGGATCAACTACCAACAACTATATGGTGGCCTATCTTCAGTTCCAAAGGATCATATAGATAGACAGACAGACAGACAGAGATGAGGATGGCAGGCCTGCCTGGTCTTTCTTTCTT